>NW_026014732.1:100000-102500 GCF_020379485.1 Brassica napus | reverse complement strand
GGACGCTTATAGCCTGAGGGCTGGACGCCTTTGGCCAGAGAGCCGGATGCTCTCAGCTGGTGTGCTGGACGTTTTTTAGCCAGTCACCCACATAGATTTCATTCTATATTTACTAACCTCCTTTAGGTTTAGTATAAGCACAAGGAATTTCTTTATAAATTCTCATAAGTATATGAACTGTTATTGGATTGTCTTTTACACAACTCCAAAATCAATGATCATGTGTGATCAATTTCTTTTACATACTATGTGCAGCTGCTTTTATTTCAGTCCATGAATCAGCTTAGGAACAAAGCTGTTCTCTTATCTTATCTTATCCAGTGATCCATATGCTGCTTACTACATCAGTATTGTATCTATTTCTTTCTTTATGACCAGACTTGGTTTAATATCGAAAATCTGTAGCAGCAATCACCACATAGGATTATATCTCCTTATAATCTGTTCCTTTGATCTCTGTGAGTACCTTGTGTATCAAGCTATGATCTAATGCTGTTAGTAGGAAGACATGAACACTCAAGATCACGTGATCATGTGTCCTCTCTCACGGTTTTTTTATCTCACAAGATCCATCTATTTCACTGGTTTATCGGATGGCGTTTCTGTATATGTATATGGCCAATACGCTCATCTCTCTTTAGATACTTTGAACCTCCACGTATATCTTTTCTATTCTTTATAATCTTTATGATTCTATGATTGTATGATGAGTACTCATTCGTGGGTTCATGATCCTCGCTTATCTCTTTATGTTCAAGTGATATTCTCTTATGCATCTTTATATAACATTCATGTGTGTGTGTGTCAACACTTTCATGTGGTTCCATTATGTTCCAGACATGATCTGATCACTTTGAGATTTCATTATCCAGGACCTTTGTTACCTAGTAGCTTGGCGTCCCAAGCCACTTGGTTTGGTACCTTAGATGTTTAGCTGGCCAGCCTTATCTCTCAGTGTCTGGTATGGTTTCTCTTATCATGACCTCGGATCTGTCTATGCACCTTTCTCTTCTCTTTCTATCCGAGGTTCCTTTATATTTGTGGAACACTTGGTCTATCTTGTATAGACTCAGTAGCAACTTGATTATGTCTCTTCTAGGACGTTTCATTTGGTGCTAAGCTGGTTATGACTTAGTCATTCTTTTCGGGTCAGTGTCTGGCATCTCGATTAGCTTCTCAATTAGATAGCTTTGTATAATCTTTCTTTGGACGTCTTATATCATATTCTCTAGTCCGAGGATCATGCCAAGACAATGGTGGTTAAAACCATTCTTATCATTCCTTTACTCTTTCTTTATCCAGCTTATAAACTTTCTCCTTTAATGTTTGGATAGTCGGATCCCTGTAATCCGTACCTGGCCTCTATCTTAATCACCCATGTTTTGGCTCAAGCTTTCTTTGAATTCGTGGAGAAAGTCATACTCCTATCCAACATATATTCCCAATCCTATTTTGAGGTTCCATCTTAGACGGCACACATATGTATGTGGTGGTTTATTCAAAATCTCTTAAGATGGTTTGTCTGGTTTTAATGACCCGTATTCATTCTTTAGATGGGAATATCTATGCTCACTTATATGGCCTGATGCATATGATCTTATTTATCATTCTACACATGTAAATTCATTATGTCCCCAAGCTTGTAGGTAATGGCCGAACCTTTTATAGGTAATGGCCTCTCTGGCCGGTTATGGCCTTTGCGGCCAGGCCGTTGTCTCTAATGGTCTCTTCGGCCTCTTTGGCCGAGTCATGGATTGTGTGCGGCCAGGCCTGCACTATTCAGACAAGTCACGGCCAAGTCATGGCCAAGTCGTGGCCAAGCCATTTCTAGGTGATGGCCACTTTGGTTTGGCCGTTTGTATCATGGCCTCTCTTTGGCCGGGTAATGGCCCTTTATGGCCGAGTAATGGCCAAGCCATATAACATGGTCTTTAGACCATAGTACACGAACTTGTAGTATTGATCATGGGTTTATCCTCTCTCCCCCTCATGACCATACTATAAGGTCGTGGTGCTTTGGGATTATTAAGCCTAATGAGTTTTCCTATGTGTACATGTTTCACAACGTGAGATCTTTACGGGATAACTCGGTGCCTTTACAATTTCTTTGCATCAAGTTTAAACTTTAGGATGGCTAATCCTATCTTGCCATATAGTGTAATTTCGTGGGATATATGATTATAGTCACTACTTCTCTTGCCTCTTTTATCATACTGATCCTTAGCATAGTTTAAATCAGTAGAGATTATGGGTATAGTATCGATCACTTTCTTTCAAGGTCTTAGGCGATTTTTCTTTCAAAATCTGAAGGAACTTGTTTCCTTCTAGTTTTTCCATTGTTTCTTATTTGGAAACCATTCATTATAACTCAATGGACCACGTTTTCTTTGGGTGTGTATAATGCCTTATAGGCAAATGCCTTAGCCATAGTTTCTTACTAGGCTTTCTATACCTTTCATGATTTCTTACTCGGTTTTATGCCCTTTAGGCAACACTTTAA
>NW_026014732.1:67500-77500 GCF_020379485.1 Brassica napus | reverse complement strand
GTTGCATCCACCACAGGGGAGTAAGTCTCCTCATAATCTATTCCAGGTCTTTGGGAGAATCCTTGTGCTACAAGCCGTGCTTTGTATCTCACTACTTCTCCTTTCTCGTTTCTCTTCCTTACAAAGACCCATTTGTATCCCACTGGTTTGACATCTCTTGGTGTCAATGTTATAGGGCCAAAAACGCCTCTCTTTCTCAATGATTCTAACTCCACGTTAATAGCTTCTTTCCACTTGATCCAATCTGATCTTAGCATGCATTCTTGTATGGACGTGGGTTCTAGATCCTCATCTTTATCCATGATCTCAAGTGCTACCTTGTATGCAAATAAATCATCAACGTTGATATCTTTTCTGTTCCATTGTTTCCTGGACATTACATGGTCTATAGAGATCTCTTGGTTGTCCGGCTCTTGTGTCCCGTGAAGCCCAGCGTCCCGGACCTCACTTTGAGGAACGGCCGGATCATCGGGTGTGGCCGGTACGCATGGCTCGACCGTCTTGGTCGGCTCGACCGGTCCATCTATGTCCTGGACGGTTTCCTTGATGCTCTCGGATCCAGCACCTCTCTTGGACTTCCGAGGCTGTTTGTCTTTGGAACCATTTGGTCTACCACGTTTTAAACGTTGCTTAGACTCTGTAGCCACTTGACATTGTCCATCTTGGACGTCAATCTTATGGGTGCATTACAAGCCGGGTTGTGTGATATTGTCATTCTATTTGGGTCAGCAAATGTATCTGGCAACTTGTTAGCTAGCTCTTGTAGATGTATAATCTTTTGGACTTCTAGATCACAATCTCTAGTCCGAGGATCTTGCCAAGATGTTGATGGTCTAAACCATTCTAAATCTTTTGAAATCAACCGGCTGTTATCTCCCCCTAAGGACGGATATGTGGACTCATCAAACTGTGAGTCTTCGTATCTGGCCTTAAACAAATCACCGGTTGTTGGCTCAAGATACTTTATAATGCTTGGGGAATCATATCCTACGTATATTCCCATCCTCCTCTGTGGTCCCATCTTAGTTCTCTGTGGTGGAGCAATTGGAACGTAGACGGCACATCCGAATGTCTTGATGTGGGACACGTCTGGCTCATGACCCGTAAGTAGTTGGGATGGTGAATATCTATGCTCACTAGATGGCCTGATGCGAATCAGTTCAGATGCATGTAAAACCGCATGTCCCCATGCTGATACCGGAAGTTGAGACTTCATAAGCAGTGGCCGGGCTATCAGCTGGATACGTTTAATGAATGATTCGGCCAAGCCGTTCTGTGTATGGACATGTGCCACGGAGTGCTCTATTCTTACCCCCATGGACATGCAATATTCATTAAACGCTTGGGACGTAAACTCACCAGCATTGTCTAGACGTATAGTCTTAAGAGGGAAATCTGGAAAGTGTGCTCTCAGCCTTATCATTTGGGCAAGCAGCCGTGCAAAGGCTAGGTTCCTAGTGGATAGTAGGCAGACATGCGACCATCTGGTCGATGCATCAATGAGGACCATGAAGTATCTAAACGTCCCACAAGGTGGGTGTATTGGTCCACATATATCTCCTTGAATCCTTTCCAGAAAGTTTAAGGTTTCTTTGTTAACCTTGGCTGGTGATGGCCTAGTAATGAGTTTCCCTTGTGCACATGCTGCACATGTGAGATTTTTATATGGGATCACTCCTTTGATCATGTGCCCTTGTGAATTCATTATCAACTTTCGCATCATACTTGTTCCGGGATGGCCAAGCCGGTTATGCCATAAAGTGAATAGCTCGGAGGCATTTGCCTCGATCATACTGATCCTTGCATAGTATAGACCAGTAGACATTGCGGGTATAGATTCTAGGATCTTCTTATTGCCTTTGGTGATCGAAATAATGTTAAGGAACTCCTTGTTTCCTTCTTCCCATGTTTCAAGATGAAAACCGTTCAATCTTATATCCTTGAAACTCAATAAGCTTCTTCTAGAGCTTGGGGAATACAAGGCGGTTTTGATCTCTAGGTAGATGCCCTTAGGCAACAACACATAGGCTTGGCCGTGACCTTCAATCAGGCTAGCCTCACCCGCAATGGTATGTACCTTTGCATTTTGCATTGTGAGATTTATAAAGTACCTTTTGTCTCTAAGTATTGTGTGACTTGTGCCACTATCCACCACAAGTATACTCATCTCATCATTCATTCTATAAATAAAATTTTCTAAACTTTAGAGACTTCATAAGATGTTTAAAACTCTTCTTATTAAAAATGCCATTACATAAAATAAAAACACCAAATCAAAACATAAAGCAATAAGACAATGTGATTCGAAAACTAGTCCTTGAGACAATCGGATGTCTCAAAATCCATTAGGTCATCTTGGTTATCCTTGTCGGATTCATTGTCAGCATCATACCCATATCCTTTGTCCTCATGGACGTTTTCTTGGATCATGTTTGCCTCCGGGTTCTTGTTCTTGAGGCTCTCTTGGTAGAGGTCGCACAAGTGTTTCGGAGTTCTACAGTTCTTGGCCCAAT
The DNA here is from genome assembly GCF_020379485.1 of Brassica napus. NCBI lineage: Eukaryota > Viridiplantae > Streptophyta > Magnoliopsida > Brassicales > Brassicaceae > Brassica > Brassica napus. Next base: position 74,987 of record NW_026014732.1, on the reverse strand, counting down.
GATTGTCACTTCCGCATCTGTGGCATAGGGACTTGTTGGACGTGTAAGATGGTTTGGATATACCACCTCGTCCGCGGCCGTAGCTGCCTCGACCCCGGCCGTAATTGGAACCACGACCACGGTTATTGTGGTTTCCTTTCCGGCCAGTTGAGTAGCCGTCTCGGCCGTTTGAGTTATCACGTCCACGCCTCTTGAATCCACCACGGCTATTGCCGTATGTTTTCTTGTTGTCTTGGACGAAGTAGGTCTCATTGGGATCCTTCTTTTCAACCTCATGGGCTTCGGGTAGTGGTGCTGTCCCGGCCAGTCTAACTCCGTTACTCTTTAGTAGGAGTTCATTGTTTGCCTCGGCCAAGAGTAGACATGAGATCAGATCAGTATATTTGGCAAAGCCCTTTGTCCTATATTGCTCTTGCAACACAGAATTCGAGTGATTGAAAGTCGTATAGGTCTTTTCAAGCATCATGCTATCGGTTACTTCTTCACCACACAGCTTTAGTATTGAGACAATCTTGAATAGAGCTGAGTTGTAATCATCCACTGACTTATAGTCTAAGAATCTTAGATGCATCCAATCATGCCTTGCTTTTGGAAGCAACACCATCCTGTGGTGATCATATCTATTCTTTAAAGCCATCCAAAGATCTAGTGGATTCTCGATTGTCATGTACTGATCTTTAAGACCATCAATGAGATGATGACGCATAAGGCCTAAGGCTCTGTATCGGTTCTTTTCATTCTCATTGTTGTCTTGGATGATAGTATCACCGAGTCCCTTGGACTTTAGACTAATCCTTGTGTCTAGTGCCCACTGCAAGTAATTGTCTCCGGAGAGATTGAGGGGTGCATAGTCTCTGTTTGCTATTTTCGACATCTGAATCATATTATCATGTAATGTATTAGGTTCACAATATGATCACGTGGCCGCATGATATAAACAAGCTCGGCCACAACATGTCTTACGCATTCATGATATTCAAACAATTCTAGACGACCATGGTGCTATCAATCATGAACCACACGGTTCTATAGGTTTTCTAACAACCTAAACTCGTATGATCTATATGCTGGTCGATCTTGTTTTTAATCAATTGTGAATGCATTACAATATTCGGTTTCATGTAAAACAATCTACCTTATCTTTCTTCTTTTCATAATCCCTAGGGTTTCCAATCTTTGAATTCTTATCAACCTTCTGTTAAGGTTTCAAGGCCTTAAGTATTTTGTGTTCTTAGTTAGATTATTTCAAGAAGAACAATCTAACATTCCTAAACTTCAAAAGTAGGCAAGAAATCAAACATGCAATTGTTGTAAAAGATGGGGAAATCGTGTGTGTATTTCATTAATCAAAGTGTTCCCTTATATAAGGGATTACAAGATATGGATAAAAGGAAATAGTACAAATCCTTATCCTAAAGTAAAAAGGAAAACCTCTTATAGATAAACATGAAGGGAAAAGGAAACTTCCTAAATCTAAGGTCGGTCCAATGCTTTGGCCGACTCTCTCTCCTTGTGCGGACACGGTTTTGGACTTGGGCCTGGACGCGGTCCGTTCTTCCTTTACATGGTTACTAGCAATCCACATGTGTTTTATAACACTCCCCCTTGGATGCTATAACCATATGGGCTCGTACCATGCACGATGTTGCCTCGTTAAAACCTCTCTAGGAAAACCAAAAACCCAAGGTGGGAAAAATGGAAACCATAGACAGGAAAAAGAGTACAACGCATGATACTCCCCCTGATGAAGGCATCACTGAAGATCCTTCAGCCGGCGCATCCCTATCTGATGAACCAGCTTCCTGAACGTTGAGGTAGGCAGAGACTTGGTGAAGAGGTCGGCTGAATTGTCGCTTGATCGAACTTGAACTACTTGAACCTCCTTTGCCTTCTGCAAGTCGTGGGTGAAGAAGAACTTGGGCAGGATGTGCTTGGTCCTGTCTCCCTTGATGTATCCTTCCTTGAGCTGAGCAATGCACGCTGCATTGTCTTCGTAGATGATCATTGGCTCCTCCTTCTCTTGTCCCACGGCCAGACCACTCTCTTTTAAGACATGGCCGGTCATGTTCCTCAACCAGACAAGCTCCCGGCTTGCCTCATACATGGCTATGATCTCGGCATGATTGGATGATGTGGCCACTAAGGTTTGCTTAGTAGAACGCCAGCATATTGCGGCTCCACTATGTATGAATACATATCCCGTTTGAGATCTAGCCTGGTGTGGGTCAGATAAGTACCCAGCATCTGCATATCCGACCATGTTCTCTCCTGGTCGGTTAGTGTAGAACAAACCGAGATCCTTTGTTCCTTGCAGATATCTGAACAGATGTTTCACTCCGTTCCAGTGCCTTAAGGTTGGACATGAACCAAACCTTGATAGTAAGCTCACGGCAAAGCTTATGTCCGGTCTAGTATGACTAGCCAAGTACATTAAGGCCCCAATGGCACTTAGGTAAGGCACTTCCGGTCCGAGTGTTTCCTCGTCCGGCTTCTTAGGTCCGTATGGATCCTTCTCAAGGTCTAAGGACCTCACGACCATTGGACTCGACAAGGGGTGAGCCTGGTCCATATTGAATTGCTTGAGTATCTTTTCCGTATATGTTTCTTGGTGCACAAGGATGCCATTCTCTTTATACTCAAACTGTAATCCCAAACAAAACTTAGTCTTCCCTAAGTCTTTCATTTCGAATTCTTTCTTTAGACATTCAACGGTTTGGGAAATCTCTCCAGAGGTTCCTATAATATTCAGGTCGTCCACATAGACAGACATGATCACGTAGCCCTTGCTGTCAAACTTCTTTATGAATATACATGGACTTATTGGATCATTCTTATAACCCTCTTTCACTAGGTACTCGGATAATCTATTGTACCACATTCGACCTGATTGCTTTAAACCATATAAGGCTTTGTTCAACCTTATGCAATGTTGTTCTCGAGAACCTTTCTTGTCTTTGAGCTCAATGCCCTCTGGAACTTTCATATGTATCTCATTATCCAGTGGTCCGTATAGGTATGCAGTTACTACATCCATTAGGCGTAAGTCAATGTTTTCTTTCACTGCCAGACTGATTAGATACCTCAGTGTAGTTGCATCCACCACAGGGGAGTAAGTCTCCTCATAATCTATTCCAGGTCTTTGGGAGAATCCTTGTGCTACAAGCCGTGCTTTGTATCTCACTACTTCTCCTTTCTCGTTTCTCTTCCTTACAAAGACCCATTTGTATCCCACTGGTTTGACATCTCTTGGTGTCAATGTTATAGGGCCAAAAACGCCTCTCTTTCTCAATGATTCTAACTCCACGTTAATAGCTTCTTTCCACTTGATCCAATCTGATCTTAGCATGCATTCTTGTATGGACGTGGGTTCTAGATCCTCATCTTTATCCATGATCTCAAGTGCTACCTTGTATGCAAATAAATCATCAACGTTGATATCTTTTCTGTTCCATTGTTTCCTGGACATTACATGGTCTATAGAGATCTCTTGGTTGTCCGGCTCTTGTGTCCCGTGAAGCCCAGCGTCCCGGACCTCACTTTGAGGAACGGCCGGATCATCGGGTGTGGCCGGTACGCATGGCTCGACCGTCTTGGTCGGCTCGACCGGTCCATCTATGTCCTGGACGGTTTCCTTGATGCTCTCGGATCCAGCACCTCTCTTGGACTTCCGAGGCTGTTTGTCTTTGGAACCAATTGGTCTACCACGTTTTAAACGTTGCTTAGACTCTGTAGCCACTTGACATTGTCCATCTTGGACGTTCAATCTTATGGGTGCATTACAAGCCGGGTTGTGTGATATTGTCATTCTATTTGGGTCAGCAAATGTATCTGGCAACTTGTTAGCTAGCTCTTGTAGATGTATAATCTTTTGGACTTCTAGATCACAATCTCTAGTCCGAGGATCTTGCCAAGATGTTGATGGTCTAAACCATTCTAAATCTTTTGAAATCAACCGGCTGTTATCTCCCCCTAAGGACGGATATGTGGACTCATCAAACTGTGAGTCTTCGTATCTGGCCTTAAACAAATCACCGGTTGTTGGCTCAAGATACTTTATAATGCTTGGGGAATCATATCCTACGTATATTCCCATCCTCCTCTGTGGTCCCATCTTAGTTCTCTGTGGTGGAGCAATTGGAATGTAGACGGCACATCCGAATGTCTTGATGTGGGACACGTCTGGCTCATGACCCGTAAGTAGTTGGGATGGTGAATATCTATGCTCACTAGATGGCCTGATGCGAATCAGTTCAGATGCATGTAAAACCGCATGTCCCCATGCTGATACCGGAAGTTGAGACTTCATAAGCAGTGGCCGGGCTATCAGCTGGATACGTTTAATGAATGATTCGGCCAAGCCGTTCTGTGTATGGACATGTGCCACGGAGTGCTCTATTCTTACCCCCATGGACATGCAATATTCATTAAACGCTTGGGACGTAAACTCACCAGCATTGTCTAGACGTATAGTCTTAAGAGGGAAATCTGGAAAGTGTGCTCTCAGCCTTATCATTTGGGCAAGCAGCCGTGCAAAGGCTAGGTTCCTAGTGGATAGTAGGCAGACATGCGACCATCTGGTCGATGCATCAATGAGGACCATGAAGTATCTAAACGTCCCACAAGGTGGGTGTATTGGTCCACATATATCTCCTTGAATCCTTTCCAGAAAGTTTAAGGTTTCTTTGTTAACCTTGGCTGGTGATGGCCTAGTAATGAGTTTCCCTTGTGCACATGCTGCACATGTGAGATTTTTATATGGGATCACTCCTTTGATCATGTGCCCTTGTGAATTCATTATCAACTTTCGCATCATACTTGTTCCGGGATGGCCAAGCCGGTTATGCCATAAAGTGAATAGCTCGGAGGCATTTGCCTCGATCATACTGATCCTTGCATAGTATAGACCAGTAGACATTGCGGGTATAGATTCTAGGATCTTCTTATTGCCTTTGGTGATCGAAATAATGTTAAGGAACTCCTTGTTTCCTTCTTCCCATGTTTCAAGATGAAAACCGTTCAATCTTATATCCTTGAAACTCAATAAGCTTCTTCTAGAGCTTGGGGAATACAAGGCGGTTTTGATCTCTAGGTGAGTGCCCTTAGGCAACAACACATAGGCTTGGCCGTGACCTTCAATCAGGCTAGCCTCACCCGCAATGGTATGTACCTTTGCATTTTGCATTGTGAGATTTATAAAGTACCTTTTGTCTCTAAGTATTGTGTGACTTGTGCCACTATCCACCACAAGTATACTCATCTCATCATTCATTCTATAAATAAAATTTTCTAAACTTTAGAGACTTCATAAGATGTTTAAAACTCTTCTTATTAAAAATGCCATTACATAAAATAAAAACACCAAATCAAAACATAAAGCAATAAGACAATGTGATTCGAAAACTAGTCCTTGAGACAATCGGATGTCTCAAAATCCATTAGGTCATCTTGGTTATCCTTGTCGGATTCATTGTCAGCATCATACCCATATCCTTTGTCCTCATGGACGTTTTCTTGGATCATGTTTGCCTCCGGGTTCTTGTTCTTGAGGCTCTCTTGGTAGAGGTCGCACAAGTGTTTCGGAGTTCTACAGTTCTTGGCCCAATGATTGTCACTTCCGCATCTGTGGCATAGGGACTTGTTGGACGTGTAAGATGGTTTGGATATACCACCTCGTCCGCGGCCGTAGCTGCCTCGACCCCGGCCGTAATTGGAACCACGACCACGGTTATTGTGGTTTCCTTTCCGGCCAGTTGAGTAGCCGTCTCGGCCGTTTGAGTTATCACGTCCACGCCTCTTGAATCCACCACGGCTATTGCCGTATGGTTTCTTGTTGTCTTGGACGAAGTAGGTCTCATTGGGATCCTTCTTTTCAACCTCATGGGCTTCGGGTAGTGGTGCTGTCCCGGCCGGTCTAACTCCGTTACTCTTTAGTAGGAGTTCATTGTTTGCCTCGGCCAAGAGTAGACATGAGATCAGATCAGTATATGTGGCAAAGCCCTTTGTCCTATATTGCTCTTGCAACACAGAATTCGAGTGATTGAAAGTCGTATAGGTCTTTTCAAGCATCATGCTATCGGTTACTTCTTCACCACACAGCTTTAGTATTGAGACAATCTTGAATAGAGCTGAGTTGTAATCATCCACTGACTTATAGTCTAAGAATCTTAGATGCATCCAATCATGCCTTGCTTTTGGAAGCAACACCATCCTGTGGTGATCATATCTATTCTTTAAAGCCATCCAAAGATCTAGTGGATTCTCGATTGTCATGTACTGATCTTTAAGACCATCAATGAGATGATGACGCATAAGGCCTAAGGCTCTGTATCGGTTCTTTTCATTCTCATTGTTGTCTTCGATGATAGTATCACCGAGTCCCTTGGACTTTAGACTAATCCTTGTGTCTAGTGCCCACTGCAAGTAATTGTCTCCGGAGAGATTGAGGGGTGCATAGTCTCTGTTTGCTATTTTCGACATCTGAATCATATTATCATGTAATGTATTAGGTTCACAATATGATCACGTGGCCGCATGATATAAACAAGCTCGGCCACAACATGTCTTACGCATTCATGATATTCAAACAATTCTAGACGACCATGGTGCTATCAATCATGAACCACACGGTTCTATAGGTTTTCTAACAACCTAAACTCGTATGATCTATATGCTGGTCGATCTTGTTTTTAATCAATTGTGAATGCATTACAATATTCGGTTTCATGTAAAACAATCTACCTTATCTTTCTTCTTTTCATAATCCCTAGGGTTTCCAATCTTTGAATTCTTATCAACCTTCTGTTAAGGTTTCAAGGCCTTAAGTATTTTGTGTTCTTAGTTAGATTATTTCAAGAAGAACAATCTAACATTCCTAAACTTCAAAAGTAGGCAAGAAATCAAACAAGCAATATCAATCTTAAAATCGATTTCTAACTTTAGGGTTTAGGGTTTCGATTCCTTCATTAGGGTTTGTCAGATTTCAGATTCAATCAATCAAAATACAATTAGGTTCTAGTTTGGAATCGTTTAGCTTTCTAGTTTTAAGACTTTGTCGATTTTAATCTTGTAGTTGCTTTTAGGGTTTCATCAAGAATAAGATTTCCATAATGATGGATTAGGGTTTCGATCTTATTCTATGTTCTCAGATTATGTTCATACCTTAGTTTCGTAGGGGTATAGAACCGGACCTCCTAAGAATGGATGAAACTTCGAGCTGAGGAGAAAGAACGCTTGCTGCCTCCTATCGGGTCGCGGATGTAGTCGGACGCGAGCTGGGAATGGACGCGAGCTGCGAGCTGTTTGCTGGACGGATGCGTTCTTCTTGTGTGCGAGCTGAGGACGCGATCAGGAAGCTGAGGACGTTCGGTCTTGAGGATGTCAAGCTTTTGGAACAATAGAGAACGTCTGGGGTTTAGCTTTGAGTCGCCGGTTTTAGGCTTTTAGGTATCGATTTAGGTCTCAGGGAATTAGAGGCTATCGTGCTGATA
>NW_026014732.1:60000-62500 GCF_020379485.1 Brassica napus | reverse complement strand
CTCAAGAACAAGAACCCGGAGGCAAACATGATCCAAGAAAACGTCCATGAGGACAAAGGATATGGGTATGATGCTGACAATGAATCCGACAAGGATAACCAAGATGACCTAATGGATTTTGAGACATCCGATTGTCTCAAGGACTAGTTTTCGAATCACATTGTCTTATTGCTTTATGTTTTGATTTGGTGTTTTTATTTTATGTAATGGCATTTTTAATAAGAAGAGTTTTAAACATCTTATGAAGTCTCTAAAGTTTAGAAAATTTTATTTATAGAATGAATGATGAGATGAGTATACTTGTGGTGGATAGTGGCACAAGTCACACAATACTTAGAGACAAGAGGTACTTTATAAATCTCACAATGCAAAGTGCAAAGGTACATACCATTGCGGGTGAGGCTAGCCTGATTGAAGGTCACGGCCAAGCCTATGTGATGATGCCTAAGGGCACTCACCTAGAGATCAAAACCGCCCTGTATTCCCCAAGCTCTAGAAGAAGCTTATTGAGTTTCAAGGATATAAGATTGAACGGTTTTCATCTTGAAACATGGGAAGAAGGAAACAAGGAGTTCCTTAACATTATTTCGATCACCAAAGGCAATAAGAAGATCCTAGAGACTATACCCGCAATGTCTACTGGTCTATACTATGCAAGGATCAGTATGATCGAGGCAAATGCCTCCGAGCTATTCACTTTATGGCATAACCGGCTTGGCCATCCCGGAACAAGTATGATGCGAAAGTTGATAATGAATTCACAAGGGCACATGATCAAAGGAGTGATCCCATATAAAAATCTCACATGTGCAGCATGTGCACAAGGGAAACTCATTACTAGGCCATCACCAGCCAAGGTTAACAAAGAAACCTTAAACTTTCTGGAAAGGATTCAAGGAGATATATGTGGACCAATACACCCACCTTGTGGGACGTTTAGATACTTCATGGTCCTCATTGATGCATCGACCAGATGGTCGCATGTCTGCCTACTATCCACTAGGAACCTAGCCTTTGCACGGCTGCTTGCCCAAATGATAAGGCTGAGAGCACACTTTCCAGATTTCCCTCTTAAGACTATACGTCTAGACAATGCTGGTGAGTTTACGTCCCAAGCGTTTAATGAATATTGCATGTCCATGGGGGTAAGAATAGAGCACTCCGTGGCACATGTCCATACACAGAACGGCTTGGCCGAATCATTCATTAAACGTATCCAGCTGATAGCCCGGCCACTGCTTATGAAGTCTCAACTTCCGGTATCAGCATGGGGACATGCGGTTTTACATGCATCTGAACTGATTCGCATCAGGCCATCTAGTGAGCATAGATATTCACCATCCCAACTACTTACGGGTCATGAGCCAGACGTGTCCCACATCAAGACATTCGGATGTGCCGTCTACATTCCAATTGCTCCACCACAGAGAACTAAGATGGGACCACAGAGGAGGATGGGAATATACGTAGGATATGATTCCCCAAGCATTATAAAGTATCTTGAGCCAACAACCGGTGATTTGTTTAAGGCCAGATACGAAGACTCACAGTTTGATGAGTCCACATATCCGTCCTTAGGGGGAGATAACAGCCGGTTGATTTAAAAGATTTAGAATGGTTTAGACCATCAACATCTTGGCAAGATCCTCGGACTAGAGATTGTGATCTAGAAGTCCAAAAGATTATACATCTACAAGAGCTAGCTAACAAGTTGCCAGATACATTTGCTGACCCAAATAGAATGACAATATCACACAACCCGGCTTGTAATGCACCCATAAGATTGAACGTCCAAGATGGACAATGTCAAGTGGCTACAGAGTCTAAGCAACGTTTAAAACGTGGTAGACCAATTGGTTCCAAAGACAAACAGCCTCGGAAGTCCAAGAGAGGTGCTGGATCCGAGAGCATCAAGGAAACCGTCCAGGACATAGATGGACCGGTCGAGCCGACCAAGACGGTCGAGCCATGCGTACCGGCCACACCCGATGATCCGGCCGTTCCTCAAAGTGAGGTCCGGGACGCTGGGCTTCACGGGACACAAGAGCCGGACAACCAAGAGATCTCTATAGACCATGTAATGTCCAGGAAACAATGGAACAGAAAAGATATCAACGTTGATGATTTATTTGCATACAAGGTAGCACTTGAGATCATGGATAAAGATGAGGATCTAGAACCCACGTCCATACAAGAATGCATGCTAAGATCAGATTGGATCAAGTGGAAAGAAGCTATTAACGTGGAGTTAGAATCATTGAGAAAGAGAGGCGTTTTTGGCCCTATAACATTGACACCAAGAGATGTCAAACCAGTGGGATACAAATGGGTCTTTGTAAGGAAGAGAAACGAGAAAGGAGAAGTAGTGAGATACAAAGCACGGCTTGTAGCACAAGGATTCTCCCAAAGACCTGGAATAGATTATGAGGAGACTTACTCCCCTGTGGTGGATGCAACTACACTGAGATATCTAATCAGTCTGGCAGTGAAAGAAAACATT
>NW_026014732.1:32500-35000 GCF_020379485.1 Brassica napus | reverse complement strand
AAAGAAGAAAGATAAGGTAGATTGTTTTACATGAAACCGAATATTGTAATGCATTCACAATTGATTAAAAACAAGATCGACCAGCATATAGATCATACGAGTTTAGGTTGTTAGAAAACCTATAGAACCGTGTGGTTCATGATTGATAGCACCATGGTCGTCTAGAATTGTTTGAATATCATGAATGCGTAAGACATGTTGTGGCCGAGCTTGTTTATATCATGCGGCCACGTGATCATATTGTGAACCTAATACATTACATGATAATATGATTCAGATGTCGAAAATAGCAAACAGAGACTATGCACCCCTCAATCTCTCCGGAGACAATTACTTGCAGTGGGCACTAGACACAAGGATTAGTCTAAAGTCCAAGGGACTCGGTGATACTATCATCGAAGACAACAATGAGAATGAAAAGAACCGATACAGAGCCTTAGGCCTTATGCGTCATCATCTCATTGATGGTCTTAAAGATCAGTACATGACAATCGAGAATCCACTAGATCTTTGGATGGCTTTAAAGAATAGATATGATCACCACAGGATGGTGTTGCTTCCAAAAGCAAGGCATGATTGGATGCATCTAAGATTCTTAGACTATAAGTCAGTGGATGATTACAACTCAGCTCTATTCAAGATTGTCTCAATACTAAAGCTGTGTGGTGAAGAAGTAACCGATAGCATGATGCTTGAAAAGACCTATACGACTTTCAATCACTCGAATTCTGTGTTGCAAGAGCAATATAGGACAAAGGGCTTTGCCACATATACTGATCTGATCTCATGTCTACTCTTGGCCGAGGCAAACAATGAACTCCTACTAAAGAGTAACGGAGTTAGACCGGCCGGGACAGCACCACTACCCGAAGCCCATGAGGTTGAAAAGAAGGATCCCAATGAGACCTACTTCGTCCAAGACAACAAGAAACCATACGGCAATAGCCGTGGTGGATTCAAGAGGCGTGGACGTGATAACTCAAACGGCCGAGACGGCTACTCAACTGGCCGGAAAGGAAACCACAATAACCGTGGTCGTGGTTCCAATTACGGCCGGGGTCGAGGCAGCTACGGCCGCGGACGAGGTGGTATATCCAAACCATCTTACACGTCCAACAAGTCCCTATGCCACAGATGCGGAAGTGACAATCATTGGGCCAAGAACTGTAGAACTCCGAAACACTTGTGCGACCTCTACCAAGAGAGCCTCAAGAACAAGAACCCGGAGGCAAACATGATCCAAGAAAACGTCCATGAGGACAAAGGATATGGGTATGATGCTGACAATGAATCCGACAAGGATAACCAAGATGACCTAATGGATTTTGAGACATCCGATTGTCTCAAGGACTAGTTTTCGAATCACATTGTCTTATTGCTTTATGTTTTGATTTGGTGTTTTTATTTTATGTAATGGCATTTTTAATAAGAAGAGTTTTAAACATCTTATGAAGTCTCTAAAGTTTAGAAAATTTTATTTATAGAATGAATGATGAGATGAGTATACTTGTGGTGGATAGTGGCACAAGTCACACAATACTTAGAGACAAAAGGTACTTTATAAATCTCACAATGCAAAATGCAAAGGTACATACCATTGCGGGTGAGGCTAGCCTGATTGAAGGTCACGGCCAAGCCTATGTATGTTGCCTAAGGGCACTCACCTAGAGATCAAAACCGCCTTGTATTCCCCAAGCTCTAGAAGAAGCTTATTGAGTTTCAAGGATATAAGATTGAACGGTTTTCATCTTGAAACATGGGAAGAAGGAAACAAGGAGTTCCTTAACATTATTTCGATCACCAAAGGCAATAAGAAGATCCTAGAATCTATACCCGCAATGTCTACTGGTCTATACTATGCAAGGATCAGTATGATCGAGGCAAATGCCTCCGAGCTATTCACTTTATGGCATAACCGGCTTGGCCATCCCGGAACAAGTATGATGCGAAAGTTGATAATGAATTCACAAGGGCACATGATCAAAGGAGTGATCCCATATAAAAATCTCACATGTGCAGCATGTGCACAAGGGAAACTCATTACTAGGCCATCACCAGCCAAGGTTAACAAAGAAACCTTAAACTTTCTGGAAAGGATTCAAGGAGATATATGTGGACCAATACACCCACCTTGTGGGACGTTTAGATACTTCATGGTCCTCATTGATGCATCGACCAGATGGTCGCATGTCTGCCTACTATCCACTAGGAACCTAGCCTTTGCACGGCTGCTTGCCCAAATGATAAGGCTGAGAGCACACTTTCCAGATTTCCCTCTTAAGACTATACGTCTAGACAATGCTGGTGAGTTTACGTCCCAAGCGTTTAATGAATATTGCATGTCCATGGGGGTAAGAATAGAGCACTCCGTGGCACATGTCCATACACAGAACGGCTTGGCCGAATCATTCATTAAACGTATCCAGCTGATAGCCCGGCCACTGCTTATGAAGTCTCAACTTCCGGTATCAGCATGGGGACATGCGGTTTTACATGCATC
>NW_026014732.1:10000-17500 GCF_020379485.1 Brassica napus | reverse complement strand
TTGTGACCAAGCGTAAACCAGGCTGTGGTTTACGGGCTTTTGATTAGGAAAATCGTAGGATGGGCCTCGAGTCGTGTTTTAGGTCCCTTTGGGCCGTCTTCCGACTCGACACGTTTACTACGAGTTTTCCGCGGTTTCTAATCCGCGAAGTTTGATCGATGAATTAGAATGGCGGGAAACATGGACTGAGCTTGCTACGGTCTTCGGGAGATAGCATTCGAAGGTTTTGACGAGAATGCAAGAACTGGTGTCGTATTGACGTTCGGAAAGGTTCAATCGCTACACAGCGACCGAACTTTGGCTCGAGCCCGGTCGCTTCGTACGACCGAGCGGGCGAGCGCTTGGTCGCTACGTAGCGACCGAGCGGACTCGCTCGGTCGCTACGTAGCGACCGAGCTTTGGCTCGAGCTCGGTCGCTACGTAGCGACCGAGCGGGACGATCGCTCGGTCGCTACGTAGCGACCGAGCTTTGGCTCGAGCTCGGTCGCTACGTAGCGACCGAGCGGGATGATCGCTCGGTCGCTACGTAGCGACCGAGCTGGCTGAGCTCGTCGCTGGTAGCGACCGAGCGGGACGATCGCTCGGTCGTACTACGCCGAGCTTTGGCTCGAGCTCGGTCGCTACGTAGCGACCAGCGGGACGATCGCTCGGTCGCTACGTAGCGACCGAGCTTTGGCTCGAGCTCGGTCGCTACGTAGCGACCGAGCGGGACGATCGCTCGGTCGCTACGTAGCGACCGAGCTTGGCTCGAGCTCGGTCGCTACGTAGCGACCGAGCGGGACGATCGCTCGGTCGCTACGTAGCGACCGAGCTTGGCTCGAGCTCGGTCGCTACGTAGCGACCGAGCGGGACGATCGCTCGGTCGCTACGTAGCGACCGAGCTTGGCTGAGCTCGGTCGCTACGTAGCGACCGAGCGGGACATCGCTCGGTCGCTACGTAGCGACCGAGCTTTGGCTCGAGCTCGGTCGCTACGTAGCGACCGAGCGGGACGATCGCTCGGTCGCTACGTAGCGACCGAGCTTGGCTGAGCTCGGTCCTACGTAGCGACCGAGCGGGACGATCGCTCGGTCGCTACGTAGCGACCGAGCTTGGCTCGGGCTCGGTCGCTACGTAGCGACCGAGCGAGACGGATGCTCGGTCGCTACGTAGCGACCGAGCTTGGCTCGAGCTCGGTCGCTACGTAGCGACCGAGCTGTGTGCATGCTTGGTCGCCGCGTATCGATCGAGCTTGGCTTGTCCGCGGTCTGATTTCCATACTCGAGCTTGTCCGCGGCCGATTTGGATACATGTCCGTTGCCTTCGGACAATCGGTATTTAGTGGTTCGATTGAGATTTGGACGATATTTTACTGCAAGGCTGTTCGTAAAGATATCTTTACGAAGATTACTTTTCGTAAAAACGGTTATGCTGATTTTTACGGACTTTCAGACATTGATTCCGTCGTGACCGATTTTGACCCCAACAGTTAGCCCCCCAGCTCGTTAGAATCATGAGCTTCTAGCGTGAGGTTCTAGCGAGTGGCTTGGCAAGTTAGGCAAGTTAGGTGAGTTAGGCGGAATTAATGGTTGAAAAGGTCTGTGGTAAGTGATCTTCTCGCTCTCCTAAAAGTAGAAAACGCGATAAGATTGGGGCTGCGCCTTATGACGGCTGCCTACGTACCCTTGTTGAAGGGATCAAGCCTTTCGTAGTTCATCTTGGAGTTAAGGTTCTTATGACTAGTTTTCCAGTAGGACCTTTATGGTCTAGTTTTTATGTAGCGGTTATAAGGCGTGTTGCTGCCGATGGCATTTTGTATGGGTGTAGAGGGAAGACTACGAGTTGTCGTCTCGTAATCTAACTCTGTGTGAATTGCCATATCCATAATCTGTTTCGAGAGTTTTCCGCAGTGTGTAAACTTGCGGGATTTTCTGAAGACGTTCGAATATTGGCAAAGAGACAAATTTTGGGATCTCGTATCAGGGTGTTTGATACTATGCCTAGAGATGTTAGAGACCAGTGCGCTGGGTTTAGGGCAAGACCTAGGTTTACTCCTGGTTTTAGAGGGTGCGATGACTAATTCGACTTACGTATCCCGTTTCAGTTTCATCCTGATTCCATACCGATTTAAAGTCCGCGATAGGTTCTCGGCTTATACGACTTGTATGGTTGGAATCGAGCATCTCTCCGGAGACCGGAAGTGCTGGACCAAAATTTCGGATTTCTTTTATAGCGCTATTATCCTTGTGTCGGATGTAAGAGAGTCATCTTCTACGAGATGGCTAAGTCTGTTTAGGACGTTAAGAGTTTGTTGTGATCAGCAACAAACTTAATGGTAAAAATTACTATTTTGAGTCTTCGCGAAGAATATGTTTTGAGAAGATGTTAGTGCGTATGACTGTCTGGTCTTCCATGAAGGTGTTTTTATCGAGGAAGGAAATTTCGTCGAAGAACTAATCTTCAGGCGTCCGCGACGTCTCGCGATGCTGAAGATTTGTTATTCTTTCGTATGCCACGTTTCGTGCTTGAAATGTTCGCGGGCTTTGAAGATATTTCGCGATGTTGCGAGGGTTTAGTATTAGCCCTGTGTTTGAGAAACATTCTGGTTTGACTAAGAATGTTCGCAGCCAAAAATTGTTGTTCCTGTTCGGATGCTAATAGTTTTGTTTGCGATCGAGGAATTATGACTGAGGTGTCGTGTAAATTTGTCCATGGGAACAAGTGTTTTCCTTCATGGTGCTTTGTGAAGAGTTGGCCTTCCGAGATGTATTTCGTGCATTTTTTAGGATGTTTCGTATAGCTCTAGAAGCTTTGTTACGAATTTTTCCTTACATGCCGCGTATTGTGGTTAAAACGTTGCGGGCTTAAAGTGAATTGTGGAGCGTATTGAACTTGGTCAATTTTCGAAAAGTTTAGATTTTCCGTTAACCGTTTGGTTGTTAGGACTTAGTTTCGTTATGAAGAATTTATCATATGATTTCCGATTGTGGGCTATACGATAATTTATCATATCATATAACCGATTTTACGAAGGTCGTAAATCAGTGATATGTATACATATGTCAAAGTAGCATTGTTTCTGCGGGTTCTACGAGAAACGTTCCCGCTGTGATTTTGATCTTAGGTGAAGTTGCTTGGCGTTACCCATGGAGTATTACCGAAGTTTATTTCAATACGATCTAGTCGCGGAACGTTTTTCATAGGTTTTTCGAGAGGATTCTCATGACACATTTGTTTCTTGAAAGAATTGGTCAACCAGAAGTGGATCTAGCTAACCATCGGGAGGAAAGTGCTCTTTTAATGTGCACGATGCTACATATATTCTCGAGTTTTCTTCGTCGCAAATGTTTTCGATACTTTTCCGTGACTTACTTGGTACAACGGAAACTGAAAGAAATGCTTTGGTGATTGAAGATTTCTCGCCGCTAAGTTTAAAACGAAACTGGCTTTCTGAAGCCGGAAAAGGCTTCAATACTTTGGCTAATCGTCGAGTTTCAGTTTGATATTGGTACAAGTTTTCTGTACGCATGATTGCGACAAGAAATGATGTATAGTTTTTGAGATTATGTTCATGATCGTCTGGATATGTTGCTAGCGTTTAGACGAATATTAAGATTGTCGTTTGCCTATTCTTGACGATTTGCAGAAGTTTTTTGAAGTTTGGGAGTATACGAGTATAGTATACGTACCTACTCCCCCTTTTTTTTTTTACGAAAGAAAAACGGTTGAACCGATACTTTGAAGGGTTGTGTACGTTTCCTCTCCTGATGTTTGGAATGATCGATAATTCGGGACGATTTATAGACGACGCTTGGACTGTGATTTGGTTGTTTCCACGTTGACGACTTGGGATATGTCGGTTCCGAGAAAATTGCCAGAAACGAATCGGTTTTAAGACGACGTTCATGTCTCTAACTTTTTCTCTCTTTAGGAAGCGAGCTTGATATGCGTGGCGATCATTTCTCGACTTTCGGAGAGTTTAGATCGGTTTGCAAGATTTGGATGAACAATTATGGGACAATATATCGAGACAGGAAAAATCGCTTAAAACTTAGTTCGCTAGACTATCCGCCTAGGTTTTACGTTCCCTAAAGTTCTATGGCAGCCTCAAAGTAATTTCCTACGAAAATTCCAAGTCTGATTTCAAAAATTTCAAGTCGGAAATACCTTAGTTCTCTCGAAGATGCAGTTTTGTCCCTTCTCAGTTTTGCGTGCTCATTTCCGTTTCCTATTCTCGTGTATGTTCGCCATTTCCGATATTGGTGTTTACCCTTTGAAACTTGACATTTATCTTCCGAACTTGACTGTTATCTTCTCCTTAGATAAGACGTCGATTTTTGTAAAAAGGTCCAACGTAATCGTATAGTTAAGGCGGCTAAGGTGTTAAGTTAACCATTGCCGTTTTATACGATTAATCTGAATCCATGCGAGAAAATAGGTCTTTGCGGTTTTTTTTTTTTATATCGTAAAGTCTCAATGGTAACTTCAATCGAGGCGAAACAAGAGACGTTTCGATCGAGATTCGAAAGTGAACGCAAAGATGGAGGTAGGGTGAGCAGAAACAAGCCAAGGAGTTTAGGATGAGGTTTACTTGTTTTTGTCGTAAAATCTCAACGGAAACTCCGATTGAGACGAAACCAAAAGCGTTTCGATGAGAATTCAAAGGAGAACGCAAAGGAGGACCCCTTTGAGGCCTGACAGGTTGCTATAGCGAGTGAGGATGTCATCTCGGTCGCTATAGCGAGTGGAAGGGAGCCGAGACGAGTCCCACTTGTTTTCGTCGTAAAATCTCAACGGAAACTCCGATTGAAACGAAACGAAAAGCATTTTGAAGAGGATTCAAAGGAGAACGCAAAGGAAGAACCCTTTGAGGACTTACAGGTCGCTACGTAGCGACTGACAGTCTGACAGGTCGCTACGTAGCGAATGGAAGCAAGCCAAGAAGCGTCCTACTTGTTTTCGTCGTAAAATCTCAACGGAAACTCCGATTGAGACGAAACGAAAAGCATTTCGAAGAGGATTCAAAGGAGAACGCAAAGGAAGAACCCTTTGAGGACTTACAGGTCGCTACGTAGCGACTGACAGTCTGACAGGTCGCTACGTAGCGAGTGGAAGCAAGCCGAGAAGCGTCCTACTTGTTTTCGTCGTAAAATCTCAACGGAAACTCCGATTGAGACGAAACGAAAAGCGTTTCGACGAGGATTCAAAAGACAACCCAAAGGAGGACCTTTCTGAGGCCTTACAGGTCGCTACGTAGCGACTGACAGTCTGACAGGTCGCTACGTAGCGAGTGGAAGCAAGCCGAGACGAGTCCCACTTGTTTTCGTCGTAAAATCTCAACGGA
This sequence comes from Brassica napus, assembly GCF_020379485.1. NCBI lineage: Eukaryota > Viridiplantae > Streptophyta > Magnoliopsida > Brassicales > Brassicaceae > Brassica > Brassica napus. The sequence goes on along the minus strand of NW_026014732.1, from coordinate 12,179 downwards.
AACTCCGATTGAGACGAAACGAAAAGCGTTTCGACGAGGATTCAAAAGAGAACCCAAAGAAGGACCTTTCTGAGGCCTTACAGGTCGCTACGTAGCGACTGACAGTCTGACAGGTCGCTACGTAGCGAGTGGAAGCAAGCCGAGAAGAGTCCCACTTGTGTTCGTCGTAAAATCTCAACGGAAACTCCGATTGAGACGAAACGAAAAGCGTTTCGACGAGGATTCAAAAGAGAACCCAAAGAAGGACCTTTCTGAGGCCTTACAGGTCGCTACGTAGCGACTGACAGTCTGACAGGTCGCTACGTAGCGAGTGGAAGCAAGCCGAGAAGATTCCCACTTGTGTTCGTCGTAAAATCTCAACGGAAACTCCGATTGAGACGAAACGAAAAGCGTTTCGACGAGGATTCAAAAGAGAACCCAAAGGAGGACCTTTCTGAGGCCTTACAGGTCGCTATGTAGCGAGTGGAGAGTTGGCTTGAGCTCGGTCACTACGTAGCGACCGAGCAGTGTGCGTGCTCGGTCGCTACGTAGCGACCGAGCAGTGTGCGTGCTCGGTCGCTACGTAGCGACCGAGCAGTGTGCGTGCTCGGTCGCTACGTAGCGACCGAGCAGCGTGCGTGCTCGGTCGCTACGTAGCGACCGAGCCGTGTGAGTGCTCGGTCGCTACGTAGCGACCGAGCAGCGTGTGTGCTCGGTCGCTACGTAGCGACCGAGGCTGTGTGCGTGCTCGGTCGCTACGTAGCGACCGAGCAGTGTGCGTGCTCGGTCGCTACGTAGCGACCGAGCTGTGTAATCGTTTTGTTGTGTTTCCTTTTTCCGCGATTAACGTAGGGGTTTTTCAGCGGTTTTTTTGGGAGAACAAGTTTTATCCTTCCGAAATGTTTTCGGAAAACGTGTTTTGGTAAAACCCTTATGCATCGAGATTTGTTTACGGGGTTTTGATAAGATTTATCGTTTCCCTTCTTGTTTACAGGGAGGAATCGCGAGCTTGTTTTAGTGCTCTTCCTGTGGCGGAAGGTCGCGACTAAGTTTTCGATTTTGTTGAAAACTACGGCGTTTGCGTAAGCGTTGGCCATAGGAGCAGTCAGTGCTGCGAGTTTGTCTTTCATATATCCAAACATCGTTTCGATCAAGCGTTTTGTGGCCATGAGTAAGAGTAATCCGTAACCCCCCCTCCTTCTAGCGCCAAACTGTGGGAACCGAAATTCGCACTGTCGATTTCCGTTTAAATAAGGAAACTAGGAAAACCCTAATTTCCCAGAGGTCCCGGATCTCTGCGAGAGCCAACGACAAGTGATCGAATATATGCGGAAATCATGAAAAGATAACAAACGAGTTTAGAGAAAACAGTAGATCTTATTTCGAGTCCGCGTAAGAGCGTTGCGATCATTACAAGAGAATACAAAGGCTTTGGCCGCAGGGGCCGTCAGCGAGTTACCTAGTTCTAGCAACATAAAACCCTAATCCTAGTTGAGTCGCAGCTCGATAACAAAGGACGAAAAAGATATCTAAAAGGCTTAGATTGATTTCGGACTGAACCTTGTTAAAGGCTGCCTACGTACCCCTTTCGAGGATCAAGCCGAACGTAGTTCAATTGATAGAGCTGGACAAGAGATCGAACTGCCTGGGCGAGTTCGTCTAGTAATTGAGTGCCAGTCATAGAAACCGAACTTGTCGAGAATAAGCCTAAAGTTTCTAAGTGCAGAGAATTCCGAATCTAAAAAGTTCTCTCCCTTGCTCCTCGCCTAGGACTCCTTATATACTAGCTCCAAGGTCGGTTTACGCTTTTACTCTTCTGCCCTTAAGCCGTCATAGCATAAAAATGGAGATATTCCATTTTTCCCGATCTTCACAATTATCTTCAAAACTTCCGTATTTATCCGCGGAAACTTGACATTTATCCTTCCTTGTGGACCAAGCGTAAACCAGGCTGTGGTTTACGGGCTTTTGATTAGGAAAATCGTAGGATGGGCCTCGAGTCGTGTTTTAGGTCCCTTTGGGCCGTCTTCCGACTCGACACGTTTACTACGAGTTTTCCGCGGTTTCTAATCCGCGAAGTTTGATCGATGAATTAGAATGGCGGGAAACATGGACTGAGCTTGCTACGGTCTTCGGGAGATAGCATTCGAAGGTTTTGACGAGAATGCAAGAACTGGTGTCGTATTGACGTTCGGAAAGG
>NW_026014731.1:0-37921 GCF_020379485.1 Brassica napus | reverse complement strand
TGGCAAATACTGTTAGTGAGCTTCTTCGGTTTCTCAGCTTTTACCAAGCATGGGAATTAAGTGCGATGAAACAAAACTCAGATAGTCTATCGGTCAAAATTGCAGCGAATCCGGTTCACCATGCGAAGATGGAAGACGTCGGTATGGATTGTCATTTAATATGCGATGAGATCATACGAAAGAATATTGCCACCGAACATGTCTCGACGAAATCTCAGTTATCTGACATCTTCACCAAAGCTTTGGGAAAAAAGGAAGTTGAAGTTTTTCTTGGCAAGTTGGGAGTGTGTGATCTCCACTCTCCTCCTTGAGAGGAGGTATTGGGCCTAGGCCTTATATGTTTATTATTGTACGTTAGGTTAATTGATATATATTGAGCACTCTTGTATATAAGGCACAGCCTTTGAATGAGATTGAATAAGAAACCTCTTTACAACTACTAAAGTTTCTTGACAAAGTATCGGTTAATTCTATTTATGTTCACTACCAAACTAAACTGATGAAATATCCATCTCTCTTTGCTTCTATATTTTTTACCCTTTTTGTTTAGAACCCTAGAAATTATACATTTTGTTAACTATTCTTTGTATTCATTTTCTTAAAATTATATTTATATTCCTAGAAGAAAAAACTCTATATTAATATTACTTTATTAATGTTATTGCTTTCAGATTTTTCCTAAATATGGTTTTGTAAGTCATACAGTGTATAGTAGTACTATATATATGAACTACTGATATCAGTGAAGCAAATAATTTATACGATTATAAATCGCGTCATAACATTTGCAGAAAGCGTGATTGAAAAATATGTAGATCCATATCTGCCTCTTGTTTTACCAATAAAACAAAATATTTGCCTGTTGTGCAATAATTCAAATATAGAAAGTAACCAAAAAAAAGAATATTAAAGAAGAAGTAAAAGGGTACGAATGTATATGATACGTACAAGAGGTTAGGTAACATCTAATATTCGTTGGTCCCTTTGTGTTTGTTGTCAAACGAAAGAGGGAGTCAATTGCTGAAATGCTCATTCAACAGAAAAATATTCTTCTTATATACTCTTCCTTTTCCTGACAAGAAAAAACTCTTCCTTTTTAATTCATTTATTATGATTTTTTTTTTGTAAACTGAATTTATTATGATTTTTTTTTAGTTAAAGATAATTAAAAAAATTATTTTAAAGGGCCTTCATATTTTTTTTTTTGACAGTGAAAGCATCTACAGACTCATGTGGACTCTGTAAACCAAAGTGGCAACTCTGCATCCATGTGTACGGCGAATGACGGTTGTATCCGAGCACTGCGTTCCAAAAATACAGTATGATACACAAGAAAGAGAAACAAACAATACAGCTTTTAAAAGACAGGCGATGGAAGGAGAAAGCACGTTGAATAATCTTCAATGGAGTGATTGCAGAAGCAAGATAGTGGAGTTAGACCACAGACCAGAAAGCAAGAAGTTCACTTCCCAAATTCCTTCCTGAATTCTTCAGAGCAATAGCCTTGGACCTTGCTATACAAATAGCAACTTCAGAATTTTTAATGGTGGGGCAGTTGTTCCCAGATGGAAACGTGAATTCCGCTCTTTCCAAATTTCATACAAACAAGCTTTCCATATTGATGTTAGGAGTTTTCAAGGCTCCTAAGACAAATGTTGTAGTATAAATGATTGTCGAACCAGTTCTGAGAGATATCAAAGCACCGAGAATGCAAGTAATCACTTAATCTAAGTGCAACCAATGATTTAGATGGGTTTTTAAACTATGACTAATTAACAGAAATAACTAAACGATACTTTCTTAACTATTGGAAAAGAGAACTCATGGATATAGGGATTAGACCTCGGGTGATCAAGTTTCGAACTAAAGATGGCAAACGATCAATCAATCTATTAACCTTAAGCTTAGACACAATCCTAAACAAACTCTATGTCTAGATGAATGTTCATTTACTTAACACAATTCAAACATCAAATGTCTTTGGTTGAATATATGAAAGCAATCATTACTAACAAGTCTATTAGCTATCTTAGCATCTCTAACAACAAATGTCTTTGGCAAAGTATGCTAAAAGCCTAAGAGAGTTGTCTCGGGCATTTCATCGAACACCTTTCGGGTGAGAAATGCCTAAGGATCAACTACTGAGTGGCCAACTCAGAAGATGCTTTATGTTCACTCTACTAGCAAGGAAATATGAATGATCTACACTAAAACATCCTAGTTCTAACCTAATCACCCTTAATCTCCCTAACCCATGAATTCAAAAGGTGATTACTCACTAATCTCCATGATTCCTCTTAAACCCATGGTGGATTTCAGATTAATCATGTAGAGAAACACAGAAAATAAATAAGAACACAGAATTTCAATAATAAACTGATCAATTGATTCAAAGAGATGACTTTCCAAAGGTTTTTGGTGGTTTTTTCTAAGAACAAAGATGATCCGCCTCCTGGTGGCTTACAGAGTAATAAAACATAGGTTTAGAAAATAAAAACGTGCATAATGAAATGACCAAAATGCCCTTGAGAAATCACAAGTTCGAGCAGAAACAAAACACGGAGCGACCTCAGCCTGTCGCTCCGACAAGTCGCTCCAAGCTTCGGGAGCGACCTCGCTGTGTCGCTGCGAGAGGTCGCTCCGGGCTTGTTCTCGCGTCTCCGGGTGATGAACACGCGAGCGACTTCTCCCTGTCGCTCTGGTATGGTCGCTCCGAGCTTCGGGAGCGACTTCAGCACGTCGCTCTGGAAGGTCGCTCCGAGGTCGAAATGCGTGTCTCCGGACGTGAAAACGCGAGCGACTTTGTGCAGTCGCTCTGGATGAGTCGCTCCGGGATGTGGTGCACAGCGACCTCATGCCGTCGCTCCGAGAAGTCGCTCCAGGCAGTGCTCGTCCAAAGACCACTCTAATCACCTCCTTTTGAGCTCCAAATGCACCCAAATGTCTCCAGAAACTCCATGTGGTACTCAAATACCTGATAGAGACATATGTATGCAAAATGCAACCTAGACATGGCTAAATCCTAATCTATATGATGAAAATGCACATGATAAATGGATAAAACAATGTAAATATGCAAGATATCAACTCCCCCAAACTTGTTCTTTTACTTGTCCTCAAGTGAACTTTCTAGAACTTGCAAGGAGAGAGGTTTGAAGGTGGGAGCTCATAGCCAAAAGAAACACAACTAGCAAATATAATTAGCACACTCTCTTATTACACTCTAGCTTCTCTAGGCCTATCTCAAATCCTTTTGTCTCTACACTCATCATCAAGCATCCACACATTCAAATCAACCAACTCTCACATTCATTAAGCACAAAACATCAGGTGAATTCTTGCAAATGGTCCGTTGGTCCAAGTCATTTGGTTGGGTAAGGGAAGGCTTTTATTCAAGTGATTCAAGAGGTTCAAAACATATGATCTTTAAGGTGGTTTACTCTCAAAACAAGTAGCCTTGACATTGCACATAATATATCTAAGAAAGGGACCAACTCATGCATACAATGCTCAATCTCCATTGTTCTACCCTTTTCCCAAACATACAATTACACAATCATTCCCAAATGTCAAACCCAACTCACATCTCTCACCAAAAGATCTTAAGAACTTTAACTCTTTCTTTTTGAAATCTACAAGGGATTTTTCTACAACCTCAAAACATTTCTTAGCTCCTAACAACTTTGCTAGCCCCCTTTTCTTTCTTTTCTCTTTTTTTTTTTTTTTTTCTTTTCTTTTTTTTTTTTTTTTTTTTTTTTTAGGTTGGGGGCCAAGACTTTTCAAAACTAGAGCTAGAGGTTCTCTACTTATCCCAGAAAATCAATTCACTTAAGCACAAAGAGTCTATCCTTTTTATTTTCATTTCTCCCAAATCATGATCACAACACTCACCCTCCCACCTATAGCTAGACAATAGAGTGTCCAATCTAGCAAAAATGAAGATCAAGCATTGTCGTTCCCGATACTCTCAACATTATGCGCATGTAAGACTTTCCGAAGAAGGCCTCACTCATCAAACAATGAAAGCTTAAAAGGAAGGAAAGGTTTTGGGAGTGGTCTACCACTAGAGTTTGTCAAAAAGATTGGCATAAAAGATGACAACTCAAGTGTGTATAGCCATGACTCAGTACACAAGGGACCCTAAGCAAGAAGCATTAAGTTCATTCATTTCAAATAAGGTTGTAGTTGGCTTCAAAGACTGAGTTTCAGCAATCAACAAGTTTCAAGAAGAGTTTTCAAGGCTCGAAACATACAAGTCTTTTCGAGAGGTGCATGGCTACTCAATGGTGCAACGTAGTGTTCTTTACAAGGCATTTAAAATCATTGCTCCCAATGCAAGTGAATGCAACCTATATGCTCTAGACTCTCCTAATGGTGCAAATGATGCAAACTAAATGAAAAATCTTTTTTTTTTTTTTATGCAAATAGGTGTGCAATGCATGACTCAAATGAAACACAATCAAAGCAAACATGATCAAATGCTTGGTACCTCCCCCAAACTTGAGTTACACTCCTATAGTAGGTAGGGGCAGATGCCCCAGCATCGTCGTCGTCAGGAGGGAAGGTGGTGTAGTAACCACCGGATGCTGTACCGGAGCCTCCATACCATGGCTGGCTCTCAACCTCGTCAATCTCGTCCTCACTGTCTGAAGAAGCAAGGGATGGGGATTTGTTGCCGGAAGTGGAAGGTTGAGTGGGTGGGTTCCTCCACTTACGCTGAAGCTGCGCAGCAGTGAGGGGGAAACCAAGAGCATCAGGCGGGGGTGGAGGCTGGGGGTTTGAGGTGTTCGCGAAAGCGAAATCGGCTGAGCTACATCCAGCTATTCCTCCCCTAGTTAAAACATCAGCTACTTTCTTCATGAACTTGGCTGAAGTCTTTGCCTGCTTCTTCACAGTCTTGCTGAGCGCCTTGCACTTATCCTTCAGCTTTTCTATCGTTCTGTCCTGAGCTTTGTTCCACCTCTGGAGACGACCAATGTGGTCATGAGCATCACGGAGAGCTCCAGGAGGAAGGACTCCGTCATGGGGCTTGAAGTAGTAGCGCGGAGGTCCATAGATATGCTCAGAGGTGTCTGCAACAGGCGAATCAGGTTGCGTAGGGACACTCCTTCTCCTTGATGGAGCTGCTTGAATTGGATCGAGAGGCCCGTGTTCTCCAAGAAAGTACTCCTGGGGAATGTTGAAGCTGACAGCTCCAGGTATCTCTAAACTCGTCAGGTTCCGGTTTGGAAGAACCACCTCGACTGGCTTGCCCTGCAAGTAGTAGTGGTAGACGTAGTCCTTCCCATACATCCCACTGAAATAGGTGGCAATCCTCAAGTAGGTGCCATCAATGAACCTAGGCCCCGCTGCGTCCTTTCCCAAGGGAACATTCAGAAATTGGAGCAGTGGTGTGATCATTCCGCCTATCCCCATCTTTGGGCGCGAATCAGTGGTGTACCACGCCCAGTCTCTGTAGTGTTCGAGACGGCCCACGAAGAAACTGACCATCCCAAATGTAGCATAGATATCAGTGCTGGGAAGGGGTAACACTCCAGGTTGAGTGTAGGGACGGATAGCCGGACAGAGCAGTCGCATGTCTTCCTCAGTAACATTACCAGCTTGCTTCCGTGGGTAGAAAGCATGGACTAGCAATGTGTGGAGGTAGCGTACAGACGGGTGTCGGATGTGTGAGTTCTTGTCAGCCCCGGTGGAGTGTCTGTTTCCAGTGATCAACTTCCAAAGCTCTGTGGGAAGGTTCTCACACTTGGGAAGGGAGTGGTCTTCTAGGTCTTGGAATCCCATGACCCTCCCAATGTCTTTGAAGTTCATGTTGTACTCTCTTCCATTGACCTTGAAGCTGATTTTTCCCCATCCTTGCCTCACATGCGCCGTGTCGTGGTAAGTGACCACAAGAGAGGATAGGAACTGACAAGTGACATCCTTGTAGAAAGGATAAGCCATGGTGAGGAGTTTTGGCATCTTCAAATGTCCCAGCATCGCCTCAATATCAGATTCTAGGCCCAACTCCTTCAGCAAATCGAGGTCGGCGAACCTGGTTGGAGCCCAAGTGACCCCATTCTTCAAGTGATCATACAGCTCCTCCACAGATGGAGTTTTGCCCTGTCTCGATCAACAGCAACCCCTTTGCCCTTTGACATCTTGGCTTTCTTCGTAGGTGCTGGCTCATCATCACTCTCAGTTTCACCTTCCTCATGGGTGGGAACTGCTACACTTTTCCCTGCCCTCTTCTCTTGTTCTTTCGATTTCCTTGCAGCCAACGTCTGCTGTCGCACAGTCCTCTGCGTCCCTGAGCCAGTTGGCTCGCTGGTTAACGCTTTTCCTCTTAGTGCAAACTCTTGACTTTCGGCTTCTTGCCTCTCAGCTTCCAACCTGCCCTTTGTCTTCTTAACCATTTTCACCTGAAAAGTTACAAACTTGGAAAGGGATAAGTAGATGGAAGTGAAGAAAAAGAAGACTTTGCAAGCGAACATTTTGCAAGAATGAACTTAACAAATGAATTTTTCAGTTTAAACTCAAGTTCAACACAATGCAACAATGTAACATCTTAACGCATCTAGTGCACCCGCAAACACACCCAATTAAGGTCAAATTCGAAAAACCCCCAAATCCATGAACCCTAATTTTGCCAAAGTGCAAATTAAACTCAATTTCACATTAATTCAACAACCCAACATGATAGATAAGCTTTCCCTAGTCTATTTCACCACAATCTAGCAAGAAGAGGACCAAATTTCGACTTTCAAATTCTAGGGTTCATGGACCTACGAATTTGAATTTAAAAACTCAATACCTTGCTCTGGATGAAAGGAAATGGTGAATGGGTGGTGAGGAATAGACTACAGGGGCGAAAGCTTGGATTTAGAAACAAGAACTAGTTGATTTGGGTGAGAATTGAGAAAGTTTTGGGGATTTTGGTGTGGATGAGTTTGAGAGAGTTTGTGAGTTTGTGAGAGGAGGGGAGGGGGATAGAGTTGGAGTCGCGGGGTTGGGGTAGGTTTAGGGTCGTCCGGTTCGGTTTAGGGTGGTCTAGGGTCGGTTTACTTGAATCAAACCGGGGTTTAGAGTTAGGAAACTTACCTGGACCGGGTCGGGAGCGACTTGAGGGTGTCGCTGGGAGAGGTCGCTCCCGCGTCGTTTCCTCGCGTCGCGAGTCGACGAAATCGCGAGCGACCTTGGAGTGTCGCTCCGGAAAGCTCGCTCTGAGTTGGAGCGACTTGAAGGTGTCGCTCTAGGACGTCGCTCCGCGTCCGTTTCGACGAAAACACGAGCGACTCCGAGGTGTCGCTCCCATAACGTCGCTCCCAGCTGGAGCGACCCTTCGACCTCGCTCCGAGACCTCGCTCTGAGGCGATTTTTCTCGATCCGACGACGAAAACGCGAGCGACCTTGTGGTGTCGCTCTCGAAACCTCGCTCCCAGCTGGAGCGACCTCGAGGTGTCGCTGTGAGACCTCGCTCCCACGCACGACTCCTGCTCAAAACTGAACCGATCAAGTACCTGCACACAACTTCTCTCTCTTTTTTTTTTTTTTTATGCAAAAGATGAAAAATGAAAATACCAATGCAATATATACAAGGATACGCATGGGACTTCCTCCCAAGTGAGCTTGTTTAAAGTCCCGAGCTTGACTTTGCCTCCTTTTAGATTAGGCCGGGGTAGGATCAGACAGTGGAGTTGAAACCCCATCTTCCTCTGGTGCAGTAGCCATGTAGAGCTTAACCCTTTGTCCATTGACTGTGAAGTCTCTTCCATCAGTGCTCCACAAAACTATTGCTCCATATGGTCTAACCTCCTTGACCTTGAAAGGACCGGACCACCTTGACTTAAGCTTTCCTGGAAACAACTTCAGCCTAGAGTTGTAGAGAAGAACTTGGTCTCCTTCTTTAAACTCTCTCTTCAGGATGTTCTTGTCATGGAAAGCCTTAGTCTTCTCCTTGTAGATTCTTGAGTTCTCAAAAGCATCCATTCTTATCTCATCAAGCTCGTGTAGCTGAAAGAGCCTTTTCTCCTTGGCACTCTTGATGTCAAAGTTCAGCAACTTTATTGCCCATAGTGCCTTGTACTCAAGCTCCACTGGCAGATGGCAAGCTTTCCCATACACTAGGTTGAAAGGTGTGGTGCCCAGTGGTGTCTTGTACGCTGTCCTATAAGCCCAAAGTGCATCGTCAAGCTTATTGGACCAATCCTTCCTTGTAATCCCCACAATCTTCTCCAGAATAGATTTGATCTCCCTGTTAGAAATCTCAACTTGGCCACTTGTTTGGGGATGATAAGGAGTTGCCACCTTGTGCTTCACACCGTTCTTCTTGAGAAGTCCCTCAAGCAGTTTGTTAATGAAGTGGGAACCTCCATCACTGATTACAACTCTTGGGACTCCAAACCTTGGGAAGATGATGCTCTTGAACATCTTGATTACAACTCTAGCATCATTGGTGGGGCTTGCAATGGCTTCCACCCATTTGGAGACATAATCAACAGCCACAAGGATATATTTGTTGCCAAAAGATGATGGAAATGGTCCCATGAAGTCAATACCCCAGACATCAAACACTTCAACTTCAAGGATTGGATTTTGAGGCATCTCATTCCTCTTGGTGATGTTTCCTCTTCTTTGGCAAGAATCACACTTCGAAACAAAGGCTTGTGTATCCTTGAACATGTGTGGCCACCAGAATCCAGCTTGTAATACTTTTGCAACTGTCTTGAAGGTGGCAAAGTGTCCTCCATAGGATGATCCATGACACTGTGCAAGGATCCCATCAATCTCCTCATTTGCAACCACTCTCCTATAAAGCTGATCTTTGCAGAGAATGTAGAGGTAGGGCTCGTCCCAGTAATATCTTTTCACATCCTTGTAGAACTTCTTCTTGGCATAGCCTACAAGATTCAAAGGTTCTCTCCCTGTGGCTAGGTAGTTAACCAAATCAGCATACCAAGGTTCTTTCTCCTCTGTTGCTTTGACCTCTTCCAGCTTCCTACCAGTCTCACAAACTGCTATCACTGCTTCGATAGCCATGATCTGCTCTTCAGGAAGTCCTTCGTCAATAGGGACACCAGACTCTATCCTCAACCTGGACAAATGATCAGCTACTCCATTCTCAACTCCAGGTTTGTCCTTGATCTCCATATCAAACTCTTGGAGCAAAAGGATCCACCTCAAAAGCCTGGGTTTTGCATCTTTCTTGGCCAGAAGGTGTCTCAAGGCAGCATGATCTGTGTAGACAATGACTTTAGACCCAACCAAGTAGCTCCTGAACTTCTCAAAGGCAAAAACAATTGCCAGCATCTCCTTCTCTGTTGTGGCATACCTCATTTGAGCATCATTGAGGGTTTGGCTGGCATAGTAGATCACATGGGTTTTGCCATTTTTCTTCTGCCCCAGAACAGCTCCCACAGCATAGTCACTGGCGTCACACATGATCTCAAAAGGGAGATCCCAATCAGGTGGCTGGACAATTGGGGCACTAACGAGTTCACCTTTCAGCTTCTTGAAAGCTTGTAGACATTCCACATCAAAACTGAAGGTAGCTTCCTTGCACAGCAGCCTGGTCAAAGGTCTAGTGATCATGGAGAAGTCCTTGATGAACCTCCTGTAGAATCCAGCATGACCAAGAAAACTCCGGATGTCTTTCACTGTCTTTGGTTGAGGCAGACCAACCATAACATCGATCTTGGCTTTATCCACCTCAATCCCCTTCTCTGAAATCTTGTGTCCTAGCACAATCCCTTCTTTGACCATGAAGTGACACTTCTCCCAATTCAGCACAAGGTTGGTGTCTTCACATCTCTGTAGGACCCTGCACAAATTTGACAAACAAGCAGAAAACGAAGATCCGTAGACAGAGAAATCATCCATGAATACCTCCACAACATCCTCAATCAGATCAGAGAAAATTGACATCATGCACCTTTGAAAGGTAGCTGGAGCATTACATAGACCAAATGGCATCCTTCGATATGCAAAGGTGCCATAGGGACATGTGAATGTCGTTTTCTCTTGATCATTGGGATGTATGGGGATTTGGAAAAATCCTGAGTATCCATCAAGGAAACAATAGAATGGGTGATTTGCAAGTCTCTCAAGCATCTGATCAATAAATGGTAGTGGAAAATGATCCTTTCTAGATGCAGAGTTTAGTTTTCGGTAATCAATGCACATTCTATGACCTGTGATGGTTCTTGTTGGTATCAATTCATCCTTGTCATTCTTGATCACAGTGATACCACCTTTCTTTGGTACAACATGCACAGGTGATACCCATTTAGAATCTGAGATAGGGTAAATAACACCAGCATCTAGGAGTTTAAGAATCTCTTTCTTTACAACATCCTTCAGGTTAGGATTTAACCTTCTTTGATGCTCGATAGAAGTCATTGATTCATCCTCAAGATGTATCCTATGCATGCACAAAGAGGGTGATATCCCCTTGATGTCATCTAGTGAGTAACCTATTGCCTTTCTAAATCTTTTAAGTGTTTTCAAAAGTTCAGATAGCTCATTCTCAGTAAGTTCACTACTCACAATGACAGGGTAAGTTTCATTAGGACCAAGGAATGCATACCTTACACCATGGGGAAGAGGTTTAAGCTCCACTTTAGGTGCCTTTAGTTCACTCCAGTCATCCTGCTGGTTGTCCTCTCGTTGAGTGACTGAGACTTGTTGGTGAACCATCTGTGGAAGCTCCTCATACTGGTCCTTACTGAAAAACGCCTGGTGTGAATCCAGCATCATCCCATAGGCAGTACTCTCCAGGTTCTCAATCACCTCAGCCTCTTTCTCTACAGTTAAAGCATGCTGTAGAGGGTCCTCTAGTGACAACTCTTCTAGGAGTTCATCAGCAAGGGCATCCATCTCTTCGATGTAGAACACTTGGCCCTGAACTGTTGGCCTCCTCATTACTTCCTTGATGTCGAAATGCAGAACGTGCCCTTTACCCAGATGGAGATCAATCTTGCCTTCTTTCACATTAACAATAGCTCCTGCTGTGGCTAAGAAAGGTCTTCCAAGGATTAAAGGATCTTGAGCTTCTTCACCCATTTCAAGCACCACAAAGTCTGTAGGGATCTCATAATTTCCAACCATCACTGGGAGGTCCTCTAAGATACCCACAGGGTACTTCACTGAACGATCAGCCAATACCAGAGAAAGTCTACACTTCTTGTACTGAGTGAAACCCAGCTTCTTAGCAACAGATAGGGGCATCAAGCTGACACTAGCTCCCAAATCGCAGAGACATCTATCAAATACCATAGGCCCAAGAGCGCAAGGTAATGTGAAGCATCCAGGATCTTCTAGCTTCTTTGGAATGACCAGTCTCTGAATGATAGCACTGCACTCATGAGTGAGAATCACCATGCCCTCCATCTCTTTCTTCTTTGCAGCTACAGCATCTTTGAGGAACTTGCTGTATTGAGGGATCAGCATGAAAGCATCTATAATGGGCATTGTGACTTGGACTTCACTCATTTGCTTGTCAAACAAAGCCTTGTACTTCTCTAGCAGCTGCCTCTTGAATCGACCTGGGAATGGAAGCTTGGGTTCATAGGCAGGAGGAACAAAAGAATTTTCACTTGCTGGAGTGACGACTTCACCATCTTTAACTGTTTTCTTCTCTTCTCCAACCTTTCCTTTTCCTTTTGCTTCCACTATTTTTTCCAAGATCTCGTCATTGATCTTCTCATCAACAATCACCACTTCATCATCTATGGTGATGGCAACCCCCTCATTTTGTTTCTCAGCATCCTTGGTGAGAGTTCTCTGAGGTAACTCCTTACCACTCCTGAGAGTGATAGCTTTCATGGTTTCCTTGGGGTTTTGCTCAGATTTACCAGGTAGAGAACCTTGTTGGCGATTTTGTTGAGTATTCATGGCAGCAAACTGGTTCTCCAAAGCTCTGAACTTGTTGTTGAGCTCATTGTAGCTCCCATCAATCTTTGAGTGAAGATTCTTCAACTCATAGCCAACATGCTTCTCACTTCTTGTTTGGGACTCCAGGATTTGTTTCAGTAGAGCATCAGTGCTGCTGACTTGAGGAGTGGAGGTAGAGGGATTAGATTGTTGTTGGGAAGAATGGTTGCCCTTGTTGTTGAAACCAGGAGGAGGGTTCTGCTGAGGTTGATAGCTGCCTTGCTGATTGTTCCGAGGCTGATAACCACTCTGCTGGTTGTTGGAATAGGACTTCTGTTGGTAGTTGTTGTACTGAAAGTTGGGTTCTTTCTTGTACCAGCTACCATTGTTGTTGATGAAACACAGCTCTTCCTGACCTTCCAAACCCTCAACTTCATGGACAACAGCTGGTGTCTCTTGGCTTGGGTTGCCGACAAAGTGCAGCTGCTCTTGGGTAGCTTTATCAGCAAGGAGGATGTCTATCTTATCCTGTAGAGCTTTCAACTCCTTCCTCGTTTGCTTATCCTCAGTTCTACTGCTTCTGTCGTGGTCTCCACTGTAGACTGCATCACTCTTAACCATGTTGTCAACCAGCTCCTCTGCATCCTCCTCAGTTCTCCCCAAGAAGAACCCATTACTAGCTGTATCCAGTCTGGCTCTGTACTTAGGGAGAGCACCACGGTAGAATGTGCTCAGCAAGCTCTCCTTAGAGAAACCATGGTGTGGGCATTGAGCTTGATAGCCCTTGAATCTCTCCCAGGCTTCACTGAAACCTTCCAAGCCCTTCTGTTGAAAGCTGGAGATCTCGTTTCTCAGCTTAGCAGTTCTTGAAGTAGAGAAGAACTTCTCCAAGAATGCTTTCTTGCAGTCATCCCAAGTGGTAATGGAGTCGCTGGGTAGAGACTTCTCCCACTGACGTGCCTTATCCCCCAAAGAGAAAGGGAATAGCTTGAGCTTTAAGGCATCTTCGGACACACCATTGGTTTTTGACAACCCACAGTAGCTGTCGAACCTGTCCAAGTGATCAAATGGATCCTCTAGAGCCAAGCCATGATACTTGTTGTTCTCAATCACGTTGAGGAGTCCTGACTTGATCTCAAAGTTGTTGGCTGCCACGGCGGGTGCTCGGATTCCCAATCTATGACCATGAATGTTGGGACGGTCGTAAGTGCCAATGGGGCGAGCTGCTCGCTGTTGGTTAGGTGGACCATTGTTGTTAGCGCCATTGACGCCTGCATCTTCTTGATGAACGTCTCCCATGTCAGTGTTCAGTCTCTGCAATTGAGCCTGATGTTCTTCTTCTCTTCTCTTTCTAGCACACTCTCTCTCTAAAGCTCTGATGTCTGCTGCTCTTGGAACTAGGTTTGATGGACCCTTGCTCCTCAAGTTCATACACCTGTAGATTAAAGGGAGGTGAAGAAGAGTCAGTAACAAAAGAAAATAAAAATGACTTAGTCTCAAGCAATTGACTAAATCTCAATGTTCAAATCTACTCAGAATTTGGCAACGGCGCCAATTTGATGTTAGGAGTTTTCAAGGCTCCTAAGACAAATGTTGTAGTATAAATGATTGTCGAACCAGTTCTGAGAGAAATCAAAGCACCGAGAATGCAAGTAATCACTTAATCTAAGTGCAACCAATGATTTAGATGGGTTTTTAAACTATGACTAATTAACAGAAATAACTAAACGATACTTTCTTAACTATTGGAAAAGAGAATTCATGGATATAGGGATTAGACATCGGGTGATCAAGTTTCGAACTAAAGATGGCAAACGATCAATCAATCTATTAACCTTAAGCTTAGACACAATCCTAAACAAACTCTATGTCTAGATGAATGTTCATTTACTTAACACAATTCAAACATCAAATGTCTTTGGTTGAATATATGAAAGCAATCATTACTAACAAGTCTATTAGCTATCTTAGCATCTCTAACAACAAATGTCTTTGGCAGAGCATGCTAAAATCCTAAGAGAGTTGTCTCGGGCATTTCATCGAACACCTTTCGGGTGAGAAATGCCTAAGGATCAACTACTGAGTGGCCAACTCAGAAGATGCTTTATGTTCACTCTACTAGCAAGGAAATATGAATGATCTACACTAAAACATCCTAGTTCTAACCTAATCACCCTTAATCTCCCTAACCCATGAATTCAAAAGGTGATTACTCACTACTCTCCATGATTCCTCTTAAACCCATGGTGGATTTCAGATTAATCATGTAGAGAAAGACAGAAAATAAATAAGAACACAGAATTTCAATAATAAACTGATCAATTGATTCAAAGAGATGACTTTCCAAAGGTTTTTGGTGGTTTTTTTCTAAGAACAAAGATGATCTGCTTCCTGGTGGCTTACAGAGTAATAAAACATAGGTTTAGAAAATAAAAACGTGCATAATGAAATGACCAAAATGCCCTTGAGAAATCACAAGTTCGAGCAGAAACAAAACACGGAGCGACCTCAGCCTGTCGCTCCGACAAGTCGCTCCAAGCTTCGGGAGCGACCTCGCTGTGTCGCTGCGAGAGGTCGCTCCGGGCTTGTTCTCGCGTCTCCGGGTGATGAACACGCGAGCGACTTCTCCCTGTCGCTCTGGTATGGTCGCTCCGAGCTTCGGGAGCGACTTCAGCACGTCGCTCTGGAAGGTCGCTCCGAGGTCGAAATGCGTGTCTCCGGACGTGAAAACGCGAGCGACTTTGTGCAGTCGCTCTGGATGAGTCGCTCTGGAACGTGGTGCACAGCGACCTCATGCCGTCGCTCCGACAAGTCGCTCCAGGCAGTGCTCGTCCAAAGACCACTCTAATCACCTCCTTTTGAGCTCCAAATGCACCCAAATGTCTCCAGAAACTCCATGTGGTACTCAAATACCTGATAGAGATATATGTATGCAAAATGCAACCTAGACATGGCTAAATCCTAATCTATATGATGAAAATGCACATGAATAAACGGATAAAACAATGTAAATATGCAAGATATCACATATATTTAGGGGAAGACAGACTACCAGTCAATAACACTTTGCCAACTAGTAAGAGCGTTGGAAACGCCCAAGCGAACCAAACATTTTCTCTAAACCTCCGCCGAGTAAACTCATTCTAAAAACAAATGATCTTTGGATTCTTGATGTAAACCAAAGAGCAGGCAAAAGTACCTTCAACGTCTAAATTATAACAAATGACTAGATTTTGATCCGCGTTTCAAAAGCGCAGGATCGATTTCATCAGTCCAAAATTATTTTTAAGCAATTTCTAATTTTGTATATAATTAATAGATTTTCAAGTTTCATGTACGTCATTTTCTTAAGTTATATTTTAGGTGAGTAATGTTGTGGACCGTGAGAAGAATTATTAATATGCACCATGTTAAAGGAGGGCATTTGGATACATGTTTCGGTCTATTTGGAATTTGGGTTATTGATATAGAGATTTAATTTTCATTCGGGTATTTATAAACATTGATTCATATTTGGTTTAGATATTTGTGGGTTTGGTTCGTGTACAAATATCCGTTTAAATTAAGTAAACAAAATAAAGCATCTAAATATAATTTAAAATCCTCAAAATCCAAAATACAAATAGTATATGACATAGAAATTTGAATATTTAAAATCCTTGACATGAAATTGGTACAGTTTGGATATTGGATGGGGAACCAGTAGGTATTTAATTTAGTGTATTTTCTGTGTTTTAAATATTTTGACTATTTTAGATATTTATTTTCAACTGTTTTTGATATTTTCAAGTATTTTTTAAAAATTCGAATATTTTTGAGTATTTTAGATATTTTGAATAGTAAATAAAAACAATTCACTTGCGAAAACTGCATTTTCTATTGATCCAACCACTCTTCTGACCTGAACCGGTTATGAATCAAAGTTTGTTGTTTAAAAAAATAGATATATTTAAACATATAAATGGGATTTGAATATTTTTGAGCACTCGAAATATTTTGGTTTGAACCATATTTGGTTCTGGTCCTTCATATACCAAAGTTTTGGACCTGTTTGAATATTTTACCAGTTTCGATTAAGTATTGGCATAACTTTTTATTCAGTTCAGTTTTTCGGGTTTGAATATTTTTCTCAGCCTATGCCATGTGGTTTCTTAAATTAAATATTAGAAATTTAGGTGAGAGAAAATATTAGGGATGTCATTTTTAATTTTATTACACCAGTAATTTTTAATATATTTTGGGAAGAAAATTTTACTTTTTTGGGAATATATTACATTTGTTAGTAATATTGTAAATAAATTTTTTTTTTACTTTTCATAAAGTATCACTTTAGGTTTAATATATTCGTTCTTCATCACAAAGACTGAAAGAAGATGATGTATGTGCACTTGTGATGGCAAAGCATCATCACCATTCACAGAATCATTTCGTATGACTAAGTAAACAACACCATGAGCACCTTCCCCGAGACAGATAGAGCGTACCCATGAAGAACTTACAGAAGCTTTAGAGTTTTGGGTAATTTTTTCCTGCCGCTTCAAAGACACTACGATCGATGATTTATAAGCTACTCTCGCTTTGATCATTTTTGGATGGAGGTTCCGTTGCAGCCAATGAAAAACAAACTGGAGATTTAACAGATGTGGATAGCTCTTGTAAACAGCCGCTTCAAAATGCTCTTTGACTGATGATTTGTAGACTGCTACCAAATTGATCACGATATGCAAAGAGGAAAGTAGGAAGGTTTTCATGTTTTCTGCCACTAAACCCGAGACAGAAACAAAGTTCTTGTGTAAAGAAAAAGTAAAACGTTGATAAGGATCTAAAGAAGGCTGGAACGTAGAGGAGAAACAGTTATTTGAGTTTCTTTAATATACATCGAAAATAATAATATAGACAAAACATGAATAGTTGATTTAATGGGGTAAAAAAAGTTAAAGTGGTTTGTTTAATTACAGTTATGAGGAATTTAGAAAAGGTTGGTTATTTGAAATTTTGAAACTTCCGTATATTTTGATGAACAAAAAACATGTTTTGCTTTTCTCTATTTTCAAAAAAAATTCACATGTCAGAATTTGATTTATTAGGTGACTTGTGCTTTAGTATATAAGGGATTAAAAATTAAAAAAAGTATGTGATTTTGTTTACACATAATTAGAAGAAGAGATTTTCCCCGTCCACTTTAGATATCAGTTTCCTTCCCGCCCATAGATGGTTAGAGTCCAATAATGGTTTTTATAATTGATTTATCTGTATAAGCAAAAGGAGACCAATAATAAAGAGAAAAAGACAATTATATTTCCTTAATTATTAGTTTTGCTAAATTTACGGCTGTAACGGTATATATAGATGTCGAATTAAGACAGTACTTTTTGTTATTTAGACAGTATCTAAAAAACCCAAAAAAAAAACAATTTAGACCAGAAAATAATCTCTAGTAATCTTTTATCATGTTTTCCATATGAATCTACCGCTAATCAAAACTAAAATAGTTATATTTTTAATAATTTTTTTATAAACAAAAATTTTCTAAAAGAAATGAGGATTGCAACATTTTTAAATAGATGTTTTTTATAAGTTCGTTTTTAAATAGATGTTGAATTTAGTCAGTACTTTTGTCAGCATTTAGACATCATCTAAAACAAAACAAAAATTTAGACAATAAAATATACAGTAGTAGTCTTTCCTTAGTTTCCGTAAAAAATATACCGCTAATAAAAACTAAATTTTTTTTTAATAATTATTTTAAAAAAACATTAAGGAAAAAAGAAGATTGTAAATTTTAAGTCTAATAAACTAAACCAAATCGTTGGTTCAAGTAGTAAAGGAATTCCGGCTGAAATTTTCGCTACCTGAGTTCGATTTGCTTTTGACCACCTGACCTCTCTTTAATTGGAATAACGCGTATCTAAATACTAAATTTTATGAGATTTGTCTTTGTTCTTAGAATTTTTTTTGGATTCCTACTGTTATCAAAAAATAAATAAATAAGTATACAAAATTGCAAACATTCCTATTGAAAAAAAAACATATTTGTTTAACAAATATCTTACTTTTTTTGTCTACAACAAATATCTTACCAAAGTAAGCTTAGTTACAATATTTGTTTTCTTCCACCTTATGTTATAATTCTTACAAATAATAGATATGAATTATCATTTAGTAAAAGTAAAAAAGAAGCAAAGTTCTTTCTTATCATTAGATGTTTCTTTTTTTTTTGAACAAATGTTTATATTAAATTCTTATCATTCAATGTATTGTATACTACCTGACCTTTTTGGCAACCTTCCACTGCCTGATCTATTTGGGCTAAATTGTCAATTTTCAACGGATAAAATAATTTCTTATTAAAAAAGAATAAATATAAGATTAATTCTTGTTTAATATTTTTGGCCTTTTGTTTCCAAATAGCAAATACGTCTCCTTAAAACAAACAAGCCATTCTTTCCTTCCGTCTTTCATTATCCGCCTCTCATTCATCGTTTCCTAAACCCATTTCGCTTTCTTAGATTATTTTTTCTCAGATCTCTTCTCTCTCCCAAACCATCCTCTATTTCTTTTCTCTGGGGGTGTTTCTCTGGAGGAAGAAATATTTTCTTCTAGCGATCTCACGATCTTTTTTTCTGGGTAATTTTTTTTTTCTTTGCATGGCTTAGTGGATGATTGGTAACGTCTGATTTCTTAAATTTATTGACTTTTCTGGGGTTCATGATATTGTAGAAAATGTTTTTTTTTGAGAAAGAAACGTTGATATATTGGGTAAAATGGAGCTTCGAACCTGGTGGGGACGTAATGCTGCACGTGAACATGATATCTTAACCACTAGACCAAATTACTTTCTCTTATTGTCGAAAATCGTTGGGTCATTTATCAAGACATTCTCAAGTATTGGTTTGGTAGCAGAGTTTAACTTTTGGTGCAAACATATGAGATCATTTATTCTTGTTGCATTTGATGTATCAATTGGTTTTTGATGAATATAATTTTATATTTCATGTTGACAAAAAAAAAATTTATATTTCATTAAAAAGATATTGGGTCAATGATTATAGTGGAGGACGAGTCGGCTTTTCAGGGTTTACATTTTTTAATTGTCTTTGTTGAAATATTGGCCTTTTCCATTTTAAATTCAGTTTCCTCGTTTTTTATTTTAACTGAATTTCAACGCTATTGTTGCAGAGGATTTCAGCTTGTGGAATTTGTTATTTATGAAAAAGTAAAAGACTTTCTTAATAAAAAAAATAGATGATCAAAATTTGCATGTCAGAAGAACTGTGAACTCGAGGTTGGTGTAATAGTTTTTCTTACAAAATTAAATTCAGCTTCTCTGCACAATAGTATTGTTTTACATCTTTTCTTTTGAACTTTAGTATTGCTTACTTTCATGTATCATTTGTTAAAACATAAACTAACTAATTTGATGATGATGAAAACTTTGTTTAGTTTTGAAAAGTATATGTCAGAGAATCTGATCGAACTTAGCTTTTACTTTCAGTTGTTTGTGTCTGAGATTGTTATAAAAGAAAGAAAATGGAAACACCAAACGAGATAAAAGCTTCACCGGGGAATAACCTCAGAAACAGAGGAGCTGTTGGGAATGACAGCAAGAAAGACATGATTTTCCGAGCTGACAGGATCGATCTGAAGAATTTGGACATTCAGCTGGAGAAACATCTGAGTAGGGTTTGGTCAAGAAACATCGAGAAGAATCCAAAGCCTAAGGAAGAGTGGGAAATCGAGTTGGCTAAATTGGAGATGAGCAATGTCATTGCTCGTGGTGCTTATGGTATTGTCTACAAAGGCATCTATGATGGTCAAGACGTTGCAGGTCCAACAACATGTGACCAAAATATACTGGTCTATTATGAACATATAGTCTATACTTCTGTTTAACTGTTTAGTGTTTTGGTTCAGTGAAAGTGCTTGATTGGGGAGAAGATGGTTACGCGACAACGGCTGAGACTTCAGCTCTTCGTGCTTCGTTCCGACAAGAAGTTGGGGTTTGGCACAAACTTAACCATCCCAATGTCACAAAGGTAATGATATAACCTCTTTACCCTGTTATTAATTTTTTTTTTTCAAATGAATGATTAGGACTCTGGAAAATTAATTCTCCTTATTAATGATCTCTCTTTTATGTTTATGTATGAATGTTAATTTTTTTTTTAAAAACAGTTTGTTGGAGCATCAATGGGGACAACAAATCTAAAGATACCTTCATCAGCTGAGATGGAGAACTCGTTGCCTCAGAGAGCTTGTTGTGTGGTTGTGGAGTATCTTCCTGGAGGAACTCTTAAGCAATATTTGTTCCGTAACAGGCGAAGGAAACTCGCTATTAGAGTTGTGGTTCAACTCGCTCTAGATCTCTCCCGAGGGTAAGCTATACCATTATTTATGTCTTCAAGAATGAAAGAAATAAATCTTTTTGTGATATACAATGATGACTTGCAGGCTAAGTTATTTGCATTCAGAGAGAATCGTTCATCGGGACGTGAAAACGGAGAACATGTTATTGGATTATCAGAGGAATCTAAAGATTGCTGATTTTGGAGTGGCTAGAGTTGAAGCTCAGAATCCAAAGGACATGACTGGAGAAACTGGTACTCTAGGATACATGGCTCCAGAGGTAGCAAAAAAATATAACTTTTACGTTCAAGATTGCTTATTATTATGGTTTCAAAGTATGATTTATTGTGTAATAATGAAACATGTGTGGTTAGGTTCTTGATGGTAAGCCATACAACAGAAGATGCGATGTTTACAGCTTCGGGATATGCTTGTGGGAGATTTATTGTTGTGCTATGCCTTATCCTGATCTCAGCTTTGCTGATGTTTCTTCTGCTGTTGTTCGTCAGGTTAGTCAAACTTACTAAAGCCATTTGTAAATGTTGACTTGTGTTGGGTTTGGTACTGGAGTTGGATTTAAGTCTGTTTAGTTAGAAAATAGCGTTAAATTCACATGAATACACAATAGTTAATTTAGTTAACATTATATTTATGTAATATGATTGATAGATTCAGTTTCGAGTAGTTATAGTACTATACTATCAGTTTGGGTGTTTTAGATTAAAGAAATGAGAAATCCAATTGGTTTGAATAACAATTATTGGTTTGTTTTTTTCCTAGCTTTGTTTATGCCAATACGTCAATGGGTACTGAGACTAATTGTTTTGTTTTTTTATTAACGGTTTAATACAGAATCTAAGACCAGACATACCGAGATGCTGTCCAACATCATTATCGAACATAATGAAGAGATGTTGGGATGCGAATCCGGTGAAACGGCCAGAGATGGAGGAAGTCGTGAAGATGCTTGAAGGAGTCGACACTTCCAAAGGTGGCGGAATGATCCCGGAAGATCAGAGACCTGGCTGTTTCTGCTTTGTCTCCGGTCGTGGTCCTTGAATTTGCATTTTTTTTTACCCCTCTTTGGCCATCTTATTATTATTATTATTCTTACTTTCTACATTGCATTGTGGAGCATTATATTGCTTTGTTTTATTTTTTTTCTCTAATCTGTCCAGATAAAAAAGTTTTCGTTATAAGAGAAGAATATATATTATATAATTTATGAATATTGACGTTTGCTTTCAGTATACAGCTGAAATGTCAAATACTAACATTTTTTGATAAAACAGGTGATAACTTTTCCTTTGCTCTAATGTGCATAGTACATTAGATTAATAAAAGAGGAATGTATGATTAAAAAGTCGATGCTTAATTATTTGTTTTATTTAGTGAAGAATTATTTAGCTAAATGCTTTAAATTTGTATAAAAGATTTAGAAAATAAATCAGAATATATCAAGTCCTTGAGAAAAGACTCAATATGTAGCATCCATATAGAGAGTTATAATCGGTAGTGGACGAATTGTTTCGTATTCTTGTAGATTTTACTTGCTTGGTTCAAACGTCGAATCATCTCATGTTCCACTTAACCATTCGTACATATCTTTTGTAAAATTTTGTGTCATCGTTTTGTGAAGCTTCGGTTTCACTCGGTAGCTTTACTTTAATATAAGTGTTTAGATTTGGTTTAGAATGATCCCTACTTTGAGGAGTTAGGCCAGTTCATCACCAAACTCTGGGTTCAAGAATCGCAATAATAAAATTATACAGTATTTGTTGGCTCACAGAAAGCTCCTCATAAAAGTTATATTTACGAAACAAGAAACGCAATAATAAAATTACCAAGGATTTTTACAGAGAAATGCGTTTATTTAATTTATATATACGCAACATACATAGAGTCAGACTGGGAGAAATTAATTATTACATAAATTAATTATAGGCAACTTATATAAGTAGTAACGTGGATGGCTCAGAAAAAGACGTACAACGTGGTCCATGAGTTGGGTGGGTGATTTCCCACACGGCAGGCAAAGGAGTCTGCTGGCTGTCTGATCATACAGTTTTGTTCATAAATATCCACTTTCTTTTTATGTTAACACAACTATCCACTTTTAGTTAATACCACTTAACGTCTCTTCATAGTTATTTCGCTCGTTTTCCTCATTACAAACTCATAAGTCGGTCCTCAACAATATACCAACACTACTTAAAAGGGTGTATATGTCATTTTAAAGTTCCCATAACTCGGGCCGCCTATAAAAAGCTCATGCATCTCATCTCAGGATCAAACATCAAATCTCATCTTCATATCTAGTTCGTCTTGATCTGGTTCATTTAACCTAAATAGAGCTATATGGGATCATTAGTGAAAAAGGGAACGTCATCTTCGTTGATGACCGAGTTCTTAGAGAAGTGCGGCGGTTATGCGGTGGTTGATGGAGGGTTTGCGACAGAGCTAGAACGACACGGAGCTGACATCAAGGATCCACTTTGGAGTGCCAAGTGCCTCATTACTTCTCCTCACCTCGTCACAAAGGTTATACATTTACTATCTAAGTGGAAGTTTACTAACTCGTAATTAAGATGTTTTAGTAGCTGGAATTAATTATATTTACAACTTCAGGTTTTAAATTGAATTCTGATTCCGTATCTTTTATATTTATAACTTTTTAACTTCAGGTTTCTTATACAAGATAATAACCTCTATATTTTAAATGAGCCTCACAGAAAAAGAATTAAGCTAATTAAAAAAAAAGTAATCATCTAATTCATTCTAGTGAGTGTAGATAACAAGTAAACAGTAAACCGTCACGTTACAACTTGTAAGAGCAACATTATTGGGGATTTCTTGCTCTTGGATTCTTAAAATACATGTATATGTATGTATATATTATATATATGTATGTAATTACGGAGTTTTAAGAAACTTTCGGTTGGATTTTCCGTAAAACTTAGAACCCCACAATTATATACGCGCATATAATATATACATACACGTACATGTATTTTAAGAACCTAGGAACAAGAAACCTTTAATAATGTTGCTCTAAGGCCGTGCTGCTACGTGCCTTTTTCATCGCATTCCATTCCAACTATTGTTTCCCTCACCCCACCACGCCGTTTACTAGACTAGACTGGGACTCCATACAACCTCTGATCAGTTCTCTATATTTTTTTGAATTACAGCTCAAGATAAAATGCCACAAAAATTTTGTGTAGTGTAGTATATAATATTACTTTAGTTATATATATAATATTAGTTTCGTGTAATAGGTGCACTTGGATTACCTAGAGTCTGGAGCAAACATCATCATAACCGCATCATACCAGGTAATTAACGTGTCAAATATTTTCAAGAAACATGGAAGAAAACTTGATAATATTCATTTAGCTGTACGTGATTTAAGTATGTGTGATAACTGTCCAACTCTATGTTTAAAACAAATCAATTTATATATACAGGCGACTATACAAGGATTTGTAGCTAAGGGTTTATCGGTGGGAGAAGCGGAGAGTTTGCTGCGGAGGAGCGTAGAACTCTCATGTGAGGCACGTGAGATTTTCTACAACAGATGCAACAAGGGTTCTTGGGATTTTGACCACGTCGGAAAAGCTTCCCGGCGACCAGTTCTTGTAGCAGCTTCCGTTGGTAGCTATGGAGCTTATCTCGCCGATGGCTCTGAATACAGGTTCTTTGAATGATAAGCTTGATCGTAATTTTTGCTACATTTTAGGTATCAAATTGAACTTGAACCCAATGAAAGAACTATATATATGTAAAAGTATATCTATATCTTCTCTATTAAAAGAGAAGTATCATTTTTATCTAATATTTAGAAGTCTACTTGGACCATCTAATTAAAATTTTATTAAGTCTTCCATTTACTAACCATTTGATAACATAACATATTTAAAAAACATTTACAATTATCTTATTCACGGATGTTTTAAACTCGCACATTTGTGGTCAAATGTCTACTATGTTTAGATTATTAATTAACTACAACATTTAATTTCAAGTTTGATAACCATTTCAAAAATATAGATTATAAAACGATAGTATGATTCCCGGTGTTGACATACAATATGATTTTAATACCATTAAAAAGATAGAGTACAAAACATTATGAAATGCAAGATCGATATACAGTGTTTTTCTCATACCATCAAATAGATTAGAAAAAATAACATAGTTCAAAAAATTATCATACACGTCGAAATCATTTATCCTCTACCTAGCCACCATGTTCATCACAACAACATAATAAAAATCTGTGAAGAACACAATTGATTGAACACATTATCTTAGATCAAAACCCAGTGCAATTAATCATATACATCTTATCTATAACTCATATACACGTTTTTCGTATATTAAAATAAAAAAATTCCATTAAAGTATTTATTTAGTTTGTGAAAACATTTTGTATATAATTTAATTTCTAATACCGCATATTACAGAATATACTAAGGCATAATTAAATGTTCTGAAATCTTAACCTTTAAGATTATTATATTTAACTTTTTTTGATTATATAAGGTAAAACAACATTAGTTAATCATCCTAAGATCTCTCTTCCCTAACTATCATAAAATCACGTAATACATTTTGAAATGATTAGATCTGATATTTGTTACACAAATCACGTCATACAAATCTCATTACCTAATTCACAAAGATATTTATCATTTAGTTACCTAATATCTCCAGCCCAATAGTTACACCATGATCCATAAAAGTTATGTTTCTATCTTATAATATATGAAACAACAATACAAAATTAGAATGAATCAACCTTATAGAAATGTGAACGAAACCATTTAAGCAAATTGAAACATACTGATACAAAACATAAACAAATACATATGTTATGTCATTGCAAATCAATATAACACCCGCGTTGGTGCGCGGGTTCGATCCTAGTATTTTTTTTAATGTAAAAGTATTGGTTCCCTCAGTTTTTTTTTTAAAAGTACTGGTTCCTTTGTAAATATAGTATAAATTTTTTCATCCTTCATAAGAGCACCCACAACAACAAATCTTTAACAAATCTTTAACAACAACTTTTGGAATATTTTATTTTTCTTTTTCTTTTTTTTTGTCCGAATTAAAAAAAAATGATTGGCCAATCGCGGACTCCCACGTGGCGGTGGAACCCGCACACAGTGAAGAGGTTGTCAGAAAAGAAATCCGTAAATTGAGACTTCAAGA
The DNA here is from genome assembly GCF_020379485.1 of Brassica napus. Classification (NCBI taxonomy): domain Eukaryota; kingdom Viridiplantae; phylum Streptophyta; class Magnoliopsida; order Brassicales; family Brassicaceae; genus Brassica; species Brassica napus. Next base: position 12,508 of record NW_026014731.1, on the reverse strand, counting down.
GACAATTGTGGCACAGAATTTTAAATATTTGGGCCTCACATATTATTATAATAATTTGTCGTTAAGGATTTGTTGTTGTGGGTGCAATGCCTTTGCAGCGGAGTATATGGAGATTCTGTAAGCAAGGAGTCATTGAAGGACTTCCATAGAAGAAGAGTCCAAATCCTAGCAAAATCGGGAGCCGATCTAATTGCGTTTGAGACCATTCCAAATAAGCTCGAAGCTGAGGTAGATAAAGTTCTGTTAAATTTTGACTGTTTGTGGGGGTTACGAACCAGTATACGAGTCTCCCTAGTGGTGGGCCATTCTTCACATATCTTACATATTAGTTAAGCGTTAGTAGTGACTGTTTTGGCCGTTGTGATTATATTCTACAAGTATAGTTGTTACACGATTTGGTTTAGATTTCTACATACTGTATATAAATATATTATTTTTCAATGAAACATAGGCTTACGTGGATCTTCTTGAAGAGGAAGGCATAGACATTCCAGCATGGTTCGCGTTCACTTCCAAGGATGGAGTCACTGTGCCAAGTGGAGAGTCTATTATAGAATGCGCGGAAGTGGCAGATTCTTGCAAGAAACTGGTGGCCATTGGAATCAATTGTACTGCACCAAGATACATTAGTGATTTGGTTATCTCCTTGCGCCAGGTAATTAATATATATAGTAAATAGACGCAATTATGGGATTAGGGTTTTCCCATTGTTTTATGCCTTGCGGCTGAAGCAACTATCTTTTTATTCCAGGTGACTCACAAACCGATCATTGTCTACCCAAATAGTGGAGAAGTCTATGACGGTCTGAACAAGAAATGGATTGTGAGAGTTTCTATAAAGAAACCTGGTAATTATAAAACAAAGTTACAAATCTGACTTTTGGGGAATTTATTTTATGGCAGAAATCAGAGGAAGAATCTGAGGAGGATTTTGTGTCGTATGTAAGTAGATGGAGAGAAGAAGGAGCATCTCTGTTTGGAGGGTGTTGTCGGACTACTCCAAACACCATCAAAGCCATTACTAATGTTCTCTCATGTGAGTCTTCGGCACCATCCAAACTCAAATTCTGGTAGAAGACTTGTCATCGATGGAGTTTCTGCGCTTGTGGTGTCAGGTAGGACGAGTTTGGAATATACATAGGCGCAGATGATCTTATGGACACTAATACGTTTCTTTCTGTGTTACTAGATAATTTATATATATATCCTTGTCTTTTGTCGCAGCTAAAAGAATGTCAACTATGATAGTAGGTTATAATGCCGGATATGATAATAAGAGTATTGTCTCATCGCGGGATATAAGTGATGGTTTAATGTTGATGTAAAAGAAGCATATTTCTATATGTGGTGTAAAACGCGATGTAATGAATAAACTTCTACTTGTCTTCTGTGTATGAGCAATATTTCATTCCTCAATAAATATATAAAAGAGGGATACAGAACAATGCTTAATTAATGTGGGTGAAACCCAAGATTTGCGTTTAGAATAAATTTGTGAGGAACTTAAATTCTTCGTAAATTTTCAAAAAGTTTAATTCCTACGTAAGATTACGAGAATACTTGGGATTTTTGTTCGTGAATAAACGATTTGCGAAGAAATAACTTTATTTACAAATCATTATGTTTCTTATAGTGTATAATATTAATATACTTTTATTATATAATTAAAATTTAAAGTTAAAAGTTCAGACCATTTATATAATCTCTCACATTTTTTGTTAGGTTCCTCATACGATATCTCACTTTATATGTTCTTTCAGATACTTCTTAATTTTTAGTTAGACTGTTTATTGGTGTGTTACAAAAAAATATTAGACTGTTTATTGAAAGATTTTGAGCTCACCACTAGAAATATGTTTAAATCTCTTGAAGTTTTAAAAATATGTTCAAAAAAAAAAAATCTCTTGAAGTTTTTTCTCATTGTTGATGAAAAAGAGAAAAAGAGCTGATACGCGTTCATCATTTTTTTTGTTGGAAAATTACATGGTATAGCATACAAAAAAATTATAATTCATTCTATAACTAATTATCCTAACTTATCGACGTACCATGTGACTTTTATATAATATTGTCATTTTGTCCTTCTATTCTACCGGCAAAACCTGCAAACAAAAACAGTTTACATTAATAGTTATTAACAACAAAAGTACCTTGTGGTCCTCCAACATTCACACACCTTTTGCAAATTATTTTTTATTTGGTAAATCCATAATAGCTTTGTGAAGAAAAAGACCGTTTGCAAAGGCTTTGATGGTCACGGATGGAAATCGGAGATTTGAAATCTACATATGTGATGAGCCATTCTAGGTGCGGCGCCAGTATGACTGAATTCTTTCCGATTCTACTTCACATGTACGTTTTGCGGAAGATACTTTTAACTACTATAAGTCACGGTTGCAATACTGTTCCATTCTATTAGACGGTTTTATTATGTTTCATTCTATTTGACAATACTATTTTAGCATGTTCTATTCCACTTGACGATATTAATAGAAAGTATTCTATTTTGTTTAGAAATATAGTTTTTAATTTTCTTAAGTTGATATTTGGGTTTAGGGTTTATATGTGGGATTAAAGTTTAGAGATAAGAGTTCAGGGGTAGTATTTAGAAGGTGAGGGGATATGGTTGGGGTCACCATTAACTTATTTCATAGAATAATAGACATTTCATAATTTCACTAATACATATTATGCTATTTATTCTGTTCTATTCTATTTGGGTTTATGGTTTATATATGGGTTTATGGTTTATGTTTGGGTTTACGATTTATATCTGAGTTTATGGTTTATATTTGGGTTTAGGATTTAATGATTAGGGTTTAGGGTTTAGTATTTAGGAATTCAGGTGGGGTTGAGATAAATTTAGTATATAGGGGTTATATTCATATACTACTTGAGTGATGCAGAATACATTCTTTATTTTTTATTTTTATTTATACGAAGTAAAGAATTGTTTGACGTAACTAATTTACGTGAACTGGAAATAATAGTGCTTCACTCCTATCCATAATGACGACGTGATGCACTCTCTCTTTCTTTCACCGGAGACTTGCTAATGAAATGGATATAACTCAATAAAATACAAGACAAAAGCTAGTTACTTAATAACGTCAAAATCAATGCTATTTTCTTAATTTTCATTCAAAATTTGGCTACTGGGAAGATTCTCCCTTTTTTTCGTCCGTGCAGCACCCACTTAATTAAAAAAGGGCTTATTTGCGATCTAACCAAATTTAAAAGTGAAATTAGGTAGATAGCATTAATTTTGACATAATGAAAAATCTAACATTTATACCCAAAATTAGCCGGTTATACCCTTTCCACTTGAAGTTACCCGGTAAACATGATGTATCACAAATAATATATGGTGAGGAGTGACTTAAAACTATGTCATGTGAAAGAAAAGAGACATCCACGTAACACATTTAATGACCACGTACATATATATACACAGTGTTCTATTCTACATCGCCGAAATAGTATAGGAGGACGCAACAACATCTACAATCCTTAAACACTACCCCAACGCAACTCATAAATACGAAACTCTAAACCTTAATTATTAAGCCCTAATTACTAAACTCTGAACCCAAATATAAATCATAAATCTAAGTATAAACCCTAAACCCTAAACTTTAAACCCATATATCAAATATAAAATGAGTAGATTTCAATAAAGAACGTATTCCATATCACCGAAATAAAATAGAACTCTAACCCCACACACAACTCCTAAATACTAAACCCAACCTTGACTTTTAATTACAAAACAATAAACAGTTTTCAATAAACCCAAACCTAAATGTAAACTACTACATATTTATAATTTTTAAATAGTATAGGACATCAACTCTATCTCAACCCCTACAATCTAGATACTAAACTTTATCTCAACCCCACCCCAAACCCTAAATACTAAACCCTAAACCCTAATCAGTGAACCATAAACCCAAATATAAACCATAAACCCAAATAGAATGGAACAAAATAAATAGCATAGTACATACTGGTGAAATTATGAAATATATATGATTGCATGAAAGAAGTCAATGATGACTCCAACCATAACTCCTCACCTTCTAATTAGTAAACCATAAACCATAATCACTAAACCCTACACCCAAATATCAAAATATAAAAATATACACAATATTATGCAATATTAAATCATATTATATAATATTAAACTATACAATATAAATCATAGTACGATTTTTACAGATTCAAACATATGTAATGATAGTTAGATATTAATAAAATTACAAAATATATTTCTAAACAAAATAAAACACTCTTTATTAATCGTCAAATGGAATGAAACATGATAAAATAGTATAGTAACAAAGAGGTAGAAAACAACAAGACACATCTGGAAGTTGCCGCGTCTCCTCTTCTGCCAGACAAGACACCATCGATTTCTCAATCAGAGAAATCTCCCCTTCAGTCACCCACCAAGAATGTGAAGATGCTATACTCCTGGAAAAATCAACTCCGATAATTGTGTCCATCTCATTGCTCTCTCCCAAATTTGAGAATCAAACGATTCAATTTCTCGAGAAAGAAGAAAGATAAAAATAACGGAGATGATGACAGAGCAAATACGGCGGCGACTATGAAAAAAATGATGATTGTTTTGTTGGTTGTACATATAGAGGTGATTGAAGCTATGTGACAGAGATTTATGTGTTCGTCGTATAAAAACATAAATTTGAGAGAGAGAGAGAGGAGAGAGAGAGAGAGAGAGAGAGAGAGAGAGAGAGAGAGAGAGAGAGAGAGAGAGAGAGAGAGAGAGAGAGAGAGAGAGAGAGAGAGAGAGAGAGAGAGAGAGAGAACAAAGAAGAAGAAAACAAATTTTGAGAGAGAGAGAGAGAGAGAGAGAGAGAGAGAAACATGAAGAACAAAGAAGAAGAAAACAAATTATGTGTGGATGTATGACTTTCGAGTGGACACGTAAATGATTATGGGGGCAAGTGCACCCATAATCCTCTACCTAGGTTCGCCAGTGAGCTTGGTGATGATTGCAGATTATATAAAAAATAAAGCAGTTTGATAATGGAAAAGTAGATCAAAACGTGGAATCTAAATTCTGAGAAAAAGTAAAATAGATAGTGTGAATTGCAAAAAATATGGGATGAAGAAGAATTTCAATCGATTATAATTTTTGTTTTTGTAAATCAAATCCACGTATGAGAATTTTATTTGTTAGGTGACTTGTGCTTATCTTTTTGTTGGGCTGGTTACTTATAACTATCTTTGTACTGTTCATTTTGTGATGACGTGTCAATTTTTTCTAAACAAATAATAAAATACATAGAAAATTCGAAAAAATAAAAAAAAAACTTGAAAATTCAAAAAAATAACATTTGGAAATTAAAAATAAAATAAAATAATTTTTTTAAATTAATCCGGTTATAAACCAATAAATATATATAATATAATAACTTGAATGGTGATTCTAGATTCTGTTTTTTTTTTTTGGTTTTTGATTTTTTTTAATTTTTCATTTATTAATACTTACCTTATTAATTTTTTTTGCGAAACTAAATATGTTTTTATAAACCACTTAAAATGTTTTTGACCTTAACTATAATATTGTAAGTTAGTTTGAAATATAATTAAGAGATATCGAAGTATGCCTCAAGATTTGTATATGTTAGGTTTTGGTGTGAATGGAATTTCTTAGATAAGTAACATATATTTTAATTTCTCTAAAGTTTGATTAGTAATTTATTTAATTTCAAAGTTATTTACTATTTTTAAGAACTTCACTTATAATTTAATTTCTTTTTAAACAAACTTAAAGTTACTAAAATAAATATCATTTTAATAAATAATACCAATAATTGGATTAATTTTTAAAATTTAATAAATTAAAGATTAATAAATCAAAATTTAAAAAAAATCAAAAACCAAAAACCAGAATCTAGAATCACCATTCAAGTTATTATATTATATATAGTTATTGGTTTATAATTGAATTATTTTAAAAATATTTTATTTTATTTTTAATTTTGAAATGTTATTTTTATATTTTCCGAATTTTTATATTTTTTATATTTTTTTGAATTTTTCAAATGTTTTCTATTTTTTTCAAATTTTTTCGAATTTTCTATGTGTTTTTTTAAGAAAAAAAGAAAAGAAAAATCGACACATCATAAGAAAATGAACAGTACATGTCACCTAGTGTTATGATAAAACTGTCACTTTCAAGATTTCAAGCGTTAGTAAAAAACGTTCAGTGTTTAAAGTGCGAGAATATGACACTCTTAGGGTTTAAAATGCGATTTCCCGATATTTATATAATTATATAAAAGGAAAATTCTACTAGATAGACATTTTCAAGTTTTTATTACAAAATTTATCTTAAAAAAATGAACAAAATATTTTATTTAATAGGTAAAAAGACCTTAATACTCTAGATATATAAATAAAAAATAAAAAAATAAAAAATAAAAAAAAATATTTTTTTTATACTTTGAGAATATATGTTTTCAAATCCGAACTTTTTTACAAATTTCGTTTTTGAATTTTTTTTTTTGTAATTCGAAATACTTTTTGAAACTATTTTTCAAAATTTTATTTTTAAACTTTTAATATTTATTTTTTATTTTATAAAATTTTAAAACTTAATCCAAAGAATATAAATGTATATTTTCTATTTAATGAAATAATGTGGTCATTTTGATCCTTAAAATCTATATTTGTGACAATGATTTTTTTTTATTGATATCTTAAAATATTTCTCTATATAAAATGTAAAAAATAAAACAAAAACAAGAAGATAAAAAGTACATTAGGTATAAATTTTATATAAATATATTTTGTGCTATTATGATGAATAAATATAATAAGAAACTAAAAAATATTAAGTTTACAAGCTGATTACAAGTTTTAAAAATCTAGTTAAAATAAATTATGTATTGAAACTAAATATATATATTTATTTATTAAAAGTTAATTAATAATTTAACAGAGATTTTTTGTTAAAATAATATATATATATATATATATTTTTTTTTTTTGAATAGAGCCCCTAATCCTGTGCTGAGTGTCTGAAGAGCTTTGATTATAAAAGTGGATAAAAGTTTGAATTTTGACCCACACTGAATCTACTAGAGCCAACAATGGCGATACTGGGTACTGTTCTCCATCTCTCTCCTGTGGTCTTCGCCACTTCAACTTCAAGACCATTTCTTCCAAACCAGACCCACCGCACCAAACCCACCACGAATAGCCTCTCATCACCAATCACCTCGTTAAAGAAGTGCAAAACCATCGACGAACTCAAGCTCTTCCACCACTCCCTCGCGAAGCAAGGCCTTGACAACGACGTCTCCGCCATAACCAAGCTCGTAGCTCGAAGCTGCGAATTGGGCACTCGCGAAAGCCTAACCTTTGCGAGACAGCTGTTTGATATCTCCTACGGGTCTCGTTACATGTACAACTCTTTGATCCGTGGGTACGCGTCCTCTGGGCTATGTGAAGAAGCGTTACTGCTCTTTCTCCGAATGATGATCGACGGGGTCTCTCCGGATAAGTACACGTTCCCCTTTGGATTGAGCGCGTGTGCCAAAAGTAGAACGATTCGTGACGGGGTTCAGATTCATGGGTTGATCGTTAGGATGGATTACGCTAAGGATCTGTTCGTGCAGAACTCGTTGGTTCATTTCTACGCGGAGTGTGGAGATCTTGTTTGTGCGCGGAAGGTGTTCGATGGAATGCCTCAGAGAAACGTAGTTTCTTGGACGAGTATGATTTGCGGTTACGCGAGGCGTGGTTTTGCTGAAGAAGCTGTTGATTTGTTTTTCGAGATGATGAGAAGTGAAGACGTGAGGCCTAACTCGGTCACGATGGTGTGTGTGATCTCCGCTTGTGCTAAGCTAGAGGATCTTGAAATAGGCGAAAAGGTTCATGCTTTTATCAGCAGTTCTGGCGTTGAAGTGAATGATGTTATGGTTAGTGCTCTGGTCGATATGTATATGAAATGCAATGATAATGATACAGCGAAGCAGCTTTTTGAGCAATACGGTGCGAGGAATTTGGATTTGTGCAACGCCATGGCCTCGAATTACGTACGCCAGGGGTTAACGAAGGAGGCTTTAGATGTCTTGAGTCTAATGATGGACTCTGGTGTTAGACCTGATAGGATTTCAACGTTGAGTGCGATTTCATCTTGTTCACAACTGAAGAACGTTCTGCTGGGAAAGAGTTGTCATGGATATGTACTGAGGAATGGGTTTGAAAGTTGGGATAACGTAAGTAATGCTCTGATTGATATGTACATGAAGTGTCGGAAGCAAGATACTGCGGTTAAGATCTTTGATCGGATGATGAACAAGACAGTTGTCACGTGGAACTCAATAATCGCTGGATATATTGAGAATGGTGATGTGGATGCAGCTTGGGAAACATTCAACACCATGCCTGAGAAGAACATTGTTTCTTGGAACACGATCATTGGCGGTTTGGTTCAAGAAGGCATGTTCGAGGAAGCGATTGAAGTTTTCCGGTCTATGCAAAGCGAAGAGGGTGTTGATGCGGATGGAGTGACGATGATGAGCATTGCATCTGCTTGTGGGCACTTGGGAGCTCTTGATCTTGCAAAATGGATATATTACTACGTTGAGAAGAACAAGATTCAGCTTGATGTCAAACTTGGTACCACTTTAGTGGATATGTTTTCCAGGTGTGGCGATCCCGAAACCGCACTGTCTATATTCGATGGTTTGGCTAACAGAGATGTCTCGGCTTGGACAGCTGCTATAAGAGCAATGGCGATGTCAGGAAACGCTGAGAGGGCCATAGGGCTTTTCGATGAGATGATTGAACAAGGTTTGAAACCAGATGGGGTAGTGTTTGTTGGAGCGTTGACAGCTTGTAGCCATGGTGGATTGGTCCAACAAGGTAAGGAGATCTTCGAGTCAATGGAGAAAGTTCACGGAGTTTCTCCTGAAGAAGTGCACTATGGATGCATGGTTGATCTACTTGGTCGAGCAGGACTGTTGGAGGAAGCTCTGCAACTCATAAAGTCCATGCCTTTGGAGCCAAACGATGTGATTTGGAACTCTCTTTTAGCCGCTTGTCGTGTTCAGGGCAACGTGGAGATGGCTGCTTATGCAGCTGGGAAGATACAAGTCTTGGCTCCAGAGAGAACAGGGAGTTATGTGCTTCTCTCTAATGTTTACGCATCAGCTGGAAGATGGAACGATGTGGCAAAAGTGAGGCTGAGTATGAAGGAGAAAGGGTTACGCAAACCACCGGGAACTAGTTTAATAGAGATTCGAGGCAAGACTCATGAGTTCACATCAGGGGATGAGTCACACCCTGAGATGCCGCAAATAGAAGCAATGCTCGATGAAGTTAGCCGTGAGCTAGGCCATGTACCTGATCTCAGCAGTGTTCTGATGGATGTAGATGAGCAAGAGAAGAGATTCATGCTTAGTCGACACAGCGAGAAACTTGCAATGGCCTTTGGTCTCATCAGCTCAAACAAAGGCACAAGAATAAGAATAGTAAAAAACCTGAGAGTATGTTCTGATTGTCATTCATTCGCAAAGTCAGCATCCAAAGTGTATAACAGAGAAATCGTTCTAAGAGACAATAACAGGTTTCATTTCATAAGTCAAGGCAAGTGTTCTTGTAATGACTTCTGGTGATTACAGAGATGAAAAAAAAAAGCATTCACAATACATTGTCTAAAATTTAAACAGAGAATGACTTAGATACAAAAAAAGGTGTTTATGATTGTGATAACTTGGGAATGATTGGATCAATCAACATGTGATACATAGGATCAGAACCCCAAAGCTCAGCAATCTGAAGATGAGAAGAAGTGAGCCGATGAATCTCTTCAACAAGCCAAATGGTAGCTTCAGCTTTCAAAGGATGAATGATCAAATCCAAGCTCTGAACTTCAGAATCACTACCCAGTCTTGCTTGATCCCAACGCTGTAATAGAACGTTCGTGAGGTAATGCAAAGGCTGACCATAAAGCTCCTTGATCGACATGCCTAACCCAACCCAGCTCGTGAACGGAATCAAAGAACCGCGGCTTGTCGGAAGAGGAAGCTCCTTCATGTAGCCTTGATACGCCTCTGCTCTCATCAACAGCGAAACTGATGCAAAAGATTGAAACTTTTGGGTCAGGAGTTATGGTAAAGGAGAGACAATGAATCACATTACCTTCGTCTTCGGCGACTGTATGAGGTCTATCGATCGGCAAAAAGCCATCGCCGTCGCTGATCTCAGCTTCGACGTCAGAGGAGCTAGAGTCGTCTGATGCTCGTGGATTCATAGTCACGTCACTCTGCATGGTCCCAGACGAGCAGTGAGATTATCTGAGAACGTACTACGACGGCACCGTTAAAACTAGGGATTTTAAGGGAAGAAGACGAAGAGGGATAACTGTACACGTGTCAGTTAAAACGTCACTTGTTGTTGTCAGTTGTGTTGCGTGAGGTAACCAAAAATCCAAAATTGAAATTGAATTAAAGTAAACCGATAAACCGGATTTAACCCGACGTAAACCAGCAAGCCTTAACCCTTTTTAACTTGTTTCTTCTTCTTCCTCTCGCGCCGTCGTTCATTCTCTCTAAAACCCCTCTCAAGCAAAGTTGTTCAATCTTCTTCGTTTCGTTGTTAACTGTAAGCTTTCTTCTACTCCTTGATGTCAATCTCAGAGTATTACCTTCTTAGTAATAGACTGTAAATAGACCTCACATAGGTTAATAAAGCTATAAGCTTTCGTCCTTAGATATTGAATGAAGGTCACAGAACCAGTTATGGAGGCATTGCTTCTGTTAGATACAAACCCTAATTCAAAGATTGGTCCTTTATTGAGTTTTCAGCTTCTACCAGTTGGTTAAGAGTCTGAATGTCAAAACCCTAGTTCAAAGATTGAACCTTTATTGATTAAGAGTCTGAATATGTGGAGTAGCTTGACTTTGATTGATTTATTGTTGTTGTTATGTTCCTGTCCTGATTCTGAACCTGATTGTTGTTTTTATCAAATTTGGAGCAGATGTCATTTGAAGATGATTTTGTGGAAGATGATGAGATGAACATGATTGATGAAGACGTAGCATCTGACTCCGAAGCAGAATCTCTGTCAGATTCCGATTCAGAAAACGAGATCACTGAGAAGCTAGCTGAGCCGACGAAGACTGCTGTCTACAACAGAGATGGGCTTCTTGATAAGCTTCAAGACATTAGCTGGCCAGAAGATGTTGACTGGACTCATAAGCTCACCGTGAGATCGAGCAAGGACAAGCCGTTGATGTAAACGACGACCTCGCTAGAGAGATGGCCTTCTACACTCAAGCACTCGAAGGGACGAGGCAGGCTTTCGAGAAGCTCCAGGAGATGGGACTGCCTTTCCTAAGGCCGGCTGATTACTACGCGGAGATGGTGAAGTCAGATACGCACATGGAGAAGGTGAAGTCTAAGCTTCTGTACGAGAAGAAACAGATGGAGGAGGCTGAAGAGAGGAGGAAAGCTAGGGATAACAAGAAGATGGCCAAGGAAGTACAGTCTCAGAAGATGAAGGAGCGCGCTAAGCAGAAGAAGGATGAGATTGAGTCTGTCAAGAAGTGGAGGAAACAGAGACAGCAGAGGGGTTAGTGAGAAAGGAGCTGGAGAGCTTGATCTTGAGTTTGGAAATGGAAAGAGTTTCCAGAGAGGAGGTGGTAAGAAGAGACCAGGTGTGTCTCCTGGTGATCGGTCAGGAGGTAAAGGGAAGCCTACTTCGAGGATGAACAATAAGAAGAGGGAGTTTAGGGACTCCAAGTTTGGTCATGGTGGAAGGAAAGGGTTGAGTAAGCAGAACACTGCAGAGACGACTAATGATTTCAAAGGAGGGTTTCGTGGAGGCAAAGCTGGTGGAAACAAGAGACAGAAGAGATAAACAAGGTTTGGTTATCTAAACTCATCTACAGTTTCATCACTACAAACTATTTTGTCATCTTGGATTATGTTTTGAGAGAATGTTTCTTTGAATTTTTGTAAGGTCTTCGGACCAATATATTTTTAGTTAAAAGTGTTGTACTAATGATTACTTGAATCAACAAAGCTCAACGTGTTTTCAAAGAACCTAGAGGTGGCAAGTGTTTCTTCTTCGAAAATTCATCATTGAACAAATATGATTTTAACTAATTAAAAGATGATTATTGAAGTTTTATGGCATGGATTTGAAGTCAAACTCAAGCCCTCTCTATTTTTTTAGAAGAATCCACCAATAAGATTCTGATTTGGCTTTTCAACAGCAAAGCAGCTTCCAATTCCGTGTTCATGTTTCTTTGTCGAACCTGAATCCTTTATTCATTAATACAGGTATTCTTGAACTTTGACCACAATATATTTGTGGGCTAAGGCCGGATATAAAGAGAATAATGGGCCTAATAATGAAAGCCTATAGAAGAATTTACTAAAACACCTTCTTCTCCCGTAGACAATATAATAAATAATACTGAAAGAAGTCTTGTCGGCAAGACGCCGGAGAAAGCAAAAGGAA